>NW_026111521.1:1232500-1392500 GCF_024679095.1 Eriocheir sinensis
TGTGGTCGTGTTTATTTTCCGAGATAATTCCGAGGCGCGACGCGCACATAAATTCTCAGCCCGAGGAAGGGAGAGAAAAACACGGAGGGAGATGGAGGAGGAGGTGGGTGGGGGCAGGAGGAGGAGGAGGGGAAGTTCTTGGTTTTTTATCTATTATTGTTGTTTATCTTTGAATGGCTTAAAAATAGCTGTAAATAAAGTGTCACACACACACACACACACTCACACACCGTCGTGAGTGGTTCACGTGGGTGTTGACGCGGCGCCGCGCCCCCACCAGCAGCCGACGGCCTGCTGGCCGCCCCTCTGTGCCCTGAGACGCCTTGCCCTGCCCCGCCCCGGTGCTGGCAGGGCACCACAGCCCCCCCACACACGCTGCCGCTTCTACATTACGCGTACAGCAAAAGCTGGCCGCCCCGCGAGGCACCCAGGCAGCCACGGACTCACGGGGACGGGGCGAGTAAACCTCGGCTCACGACATCGCGTGACCCAGCGGAGGCAGCAGACGGGGCACCCCGCGCCCCCGCACGCTGTGAGCAGCCCTCCTTGTGTCTGGAAGAATGACCTGGCTAACACACGAGCCAGCCCCGCCGCCCCGTGAAGGCGGGACAAAGTCGCCCTGCTGGCGGCGTGCGGCAGCCTGTGGCGGTCTGGCTTCCTCTTCTTCTTCCTCCTCTTCTTCTCCAGGCGTGCTGCTGCCCCTACCTGGCGCCGCGTGTTTTGGGACAGAGGGCAGCACCTACCGGGGCGGCCAGGCCGTGACTCACCCTTGCCCGGCCGTGGCTCCTCCCCTGGCGTGACGTCACGGCCTGCACCAGGGCCTCCAGCAGGCCGTGGCAGGGCCTGGCAGCCCTGGGTCTCGTCTGGCACACTCCCTGCGTGTACACACACGGCCTGCACCCACACACCCGAGGGCCCGGCCCCAGAGCCTCACCAGGGAGGAGAATCCTGGTGTGGCGGCGACGTGACGTCACGCGTGACGCCACCAAAGAGAACGGCAGGGGGGACTCGAGCAACTCCAGGCGCACGGCTGGCCACCGCCGGAGCGGCATTAATGTACGTAGCATTATCGCCGCCGCCCACAGAGGCAGGAACTCTTCGTTGGCCGGTGACACAACCAGGGACGGGGGCGTTGCCAGGCTCACTTGTCCTGCCCTGAAGGTGGACGCGGCAGCTTGTCATGTCCTCACAGTGAAGGCGACAACGTCACCACTAGTCACTGCTGTTACTGCAGTGACGCTAAAAGGTTTACATTGTCATTGTGACGGAGCAAACAGCCCGTGCACCTTGACGAGAAAACAGCCTTGTGGGGATAACGTCTCGGCGATAGTACACCAGCGCCTTGTCATCATCAGGCAAACCTCGGGAGCACCTACTACTACTACTACTACTACTACTACTACTACTACTACTACTACTACTACACTTCTGCCTTTTCTCCTCTTCCTACTCCTTATCCTCCTCTTCCTACTACTATATATACCGGATCAATTGAAGAATCGCCCCCCCAGAGTTCACAATTGAAGATTCGCCCCACCACCAACTCTGCCCAACTGAAGAATTGCCCCTCAACTCTGCCCAGCTGAAGAATTGCCCCTCAACTCTGCCCAACTGAAGAATTGCCCCTCAACTCTGCCCAACTGAAGAATTGCCCCCCAACTCTGCCCAACTGAAGAATTGCCCCTCAACTCTGCCCAACTGAAGAATTGCCCCTCAACTCTGCCCAACTGAAGAATTGCCCTAAACTCTGCCCAACTGAAGAATTGCCCTCAACTCTGCCCAGCTGAAGAATTGCCTCAACTCTGCCCAACTGAAGAATTGCCCCCAACTCTGCCCAACTGAAGAATTGCCCCCAACTCTGCCCAACTGAAGAATTGCCCCCCAACTCTGCCCAACTGAAGAATTGCCCCCCAACTCTGCCCAACTGAAGAATTGCCCCCCAACTCTGCCCAACGTAAGAATTGCCCCCAACTCTGCCCAACTGAAGAATTGCCCTCAACTCTGCCCAACTGAAGAATTGCCCCCAACTCTGCCCAATAGAAGAATTGCCCTCAACTCTGCCCTACTGAAAAATTGCCCCTCAACTCTGCCCACTGAAGAATTGTACCCCCAACTCTGCCCAACTGAAGAATTGTACCCCAACTCTGCCCAACTGAAGAATTGCCCTCAACTCTGCCCAACTGAAGAATCCCCAACTCTGCCCAACTGAAGAATTGCCCCCAACTCTGCCCAACTGAAGAATTGCCCCAACTCTGCCCAACTGAAGAATTGCCCCAACTCTGCCCAACTGAAGACTTGCCCCCACCTCTGCCCAACTGAAGAATTGCCCCTAACTCTGCCCAACTGAAGAATTGCCCCAACTCTGCCCAACTGAAGAATTGCCCCAACTCTGCCCAACTGAAGAATTGCCCCAACTCTGCCCAACTGATGCATTGCCCCTCAACTCTGCCCAACTGAAGAATTGCCCCCAACTCTGCCCAACTGAAGAATTGCCCCTCAACTCTGCCCAACAGAAGAATTGCCCCTCAACTCTGCCCAACTGAAGAATTGCCCCACCAGAGCGGTCTGGGGGGGGAAATTGTTCAATTGATCCCATATACCTCCTCCTCCTCCTCCTCCTTATCTTCCTCCTCTTTTTTCCTCCTCTTCTTCCTCTTGTCGAGTCACGAAGAGGAGGAGGAGGGAAGGGCCGCAGGGATTTTTTATACGATTTTCATTTATTTTGTTTTTGTTTACTTTCTTTTTCCTTCGTCTTCATCTTTTTCATATTATTCAGTTATTTTCTTTCTATACTTAACTTTCTTCCTTCTCTTCCTTCTTTTTTCTTTCTCGTTCTAACACACACACACACACACACACACACACACACTCCATCCCATCATCTTTCCCTCCTTTCCTTCACTCATCCAAACACTCGTGTGTGTGTGTGTGTGTGTGTGTGTGGCCTATACGTATAAGACCAGTTGGTTGCTCACAACACGGAGCAATAACGATTGATTGATTGATTGATAGATAATTTACAGGTAAACAAAAATAAGGGAGAATTAAGGGAGGAATAATAATCATTTCCCTAGTGTTGGTCCTTGGAGAGTTGATTGCATTGTTTTGTTATTATTTCAGTAATTATAAGACCTGTGAGCACATTGGAATGAAGTATCTAGGTTTGCATGATGTGTTTCCTCGTTAATATTGCTTTTGATCCCATCCCATGCGAGAATAAATCATTCATCTAAATTCTTTCACACATTATAGGTACAGTGGAACATGTGAACGACCCATAGATGTAAAAATGAAGATCTTACATGCAAATATCGCTAACAACGGCCGTTTATTGAAGCCGAGGCCAGAGGAAAACAGATTCACTGGCTTTTGAACTGGAGCCACAGGCCTAATTAGGCCTCTTCCAGAGCATCATCTGTGAGTATCTGTGAGCATGAGGCAGCTGGCTCTGGACGAAGTGGATGCAGAGGACAGGAGATTTTGGCGATAACATACAAGAGTGGCCGATTTCAGCAGAGAAGAAGAAGACGAGGCCAGAGCCGCCGGGGGGTGACGGGCCGGGACGAGGGCAGTGATGAGGTCGTGCTGGAATGCAAGAAGTATGACAGGGAGAGAACGAAGATGATGCATGTGTTTCTGAGTGAGATGGGACGTGGAGTGAACGGGAGGACTGTAAGTGAGTGGATGGTGCTGCTGGTGCTCAGTGGAGAGACGAGTGGACGAGTGATTGAGGCAGTGAAAGAGTTCTTGGAGGGCATGTGGCGTGCAAGATGTAGGGAATGATATCTTGCCCCGAGAACATAGACTTTCCGCATGTTTTCTTTTCTTTTTACTGGAGCTGCCGATACAAAGGCCTGGCTGGGGAGAAATCCCGCGCCACCTGTGACATCAAGATCAAGTAAACACCTGAGGGACATAAACACTGCCGATACAAAGGCCAAGCTTCCCGAACGACACCTGACCTGCCGTGTGTTCCTGTACGAGCCGTGTTTCCATGGCCTGCCAAGACCCATAACACACAAGGAACTGCTTCAGGGTGCTGGTGTGAAGCCGCAGGAAAGGTGACTGCTGCCTGGGAGTGGGTGGACGGTATGCTTCAGAGAAGGGACTTGCAGGTGCAGGTGTGGGGTGGACTGTGTGCTGGGATTGGCAGGTGGGTGGGGTGGACTGTGTGCTGGGGATTGGCAGGTGGGTGTGGGGTGGACTGTGTGCTGGGGATTGGCAGGTGTGGGTGTGGGGTGGACTGTGTGCTGGGATTGGCAGGTGGGTGGGGTGGACTGTGTGCTGGGATTGGCAGGTGCGGGTGGGGTGGACTGTGTGCTGGGGATTGGCAGGTGGGTGTGGGGTGGACTGTGCTGGGATTGGCAGGTGGGTGGGGTGGACTGTGTGCTGGGGATTGGCAGGTGTGGGTGTGGGGTGGACTGTGTGCTGGGGATTGGCAGGTGTGGGTGTGGGTGGACTGTGCTGGGGATTGGCAGGTGGGTGGGGTGGACTGTGTGCTGGGATTGGCAGGTGCGGGTGTGGGGTGGACTGTGTGCTGGGGATTGGCAGGTGTGGGTGTGGGGTGGACTGTGTGCTGGGGATTGGCAGGTGTGGGTGTGGGGTGGACTGTGTGCTGGGGATTGGCAGGTGTGGGTGCCGCAATGACTGGCGGTCCACCAGTCACCCACACCCAGTCCTCCTCACACCACTGGTGGGTGTGGATGTATGCCCGAGTGGACTGTGTGCCGCAGAGAGGGGAGGGACTGTTAGGTGTGGGTGTCGCAGTGACTTACTTACTTTGTTGAATCTCCGCTGCTTCCCACTGTCTCCTCTCCTCTTGTGCCTTGGAGACCATTTCCATTGCCACCTGGCGTTGGTGGCTGGTCAGGTACTGTTGACAGCCGCTTGTCCAGGTGGTACAGTTGCGGAAATGAGTTCCTGCACCCACTGTGGTGTACCTTCCCTCCAGCCGGCAACGTTGCAGTAGTACTACTCAAGTGTTGCTGTGAATGAACGGTGTTGGTCGTGTTCGGGTGTGAGTGGCGGAGAGGCTCACTGCTTTTCAGGAAGTGTAAGGGAGGCTTTATTCATAATTATCCAGCCTAGGGAGCACCAAGTATTTCCACAGTGTCAGCATACAGTCCTGTTTTCTGGTTCTGAAGGTACGGAGTATCCAACCAGTGAGTCTTGGGGCTGTCGCTGTGATCTTGTCGTAGTGCAATGTGAAGGTGGCGTCATCACTCACATACACTCCAAGATCCTTGACGTGGTGTTTGATTTCGATGGTTTGCTGGTTGCAGATGTAACTTGTTGTGGTCTTCAGCTCCTGTAGTGGGCCATATCTAAGTACTTCAAATTTGTCACTGGATAAATTCAGATTCAACAGGGACATAGGCAAAAATTGGTTTACTAACAGGGTGGTGGATGAGTGGAATAGGCTTAGCAGTCATGTGGTGAGTGCCAATACAATTGTCACATTCAAAAATAGACTGGATAAATTCATGGACAGCGATATTAGGTGGGGTTAGATACACGGGAGCTTAGGGTCAAAGGAGCTGCCTCGTACAGGCCTACCGGCCTCTTGTAGACTCCTGCGTTCTTATGTTCTTATGTTCTTATGTTTAGCAGCATGTTGTTCTCTTCTGCCCAAGCTATCGGTCTAGGTCAGCTTGTAGCAGGGCAGTGTTACCGTGGGCTTGTACATGTTTAAGGATCCTCATGTTGTCTGCGAAGGATGTGGCTTGCGCATGCTGGAGGTCTTGGTCGATGTATTGTATCATGACCAGGAACAGTAGTGGTCCCAGCACCGAGCCTTGAGGAACGCCACTTTGACTGGGCTGGGTCGAGATAAACTGCCCTGGACTGACACCTGTTGAGTTCGGCCTGTGAGGAAACTGTGGCTCCATCTTCCTAGGTTACCGCTGATACCATGAGCCCTGAGTTTGTGTACCAGTAGCCCATGGTACACCTTATCGAAGGCCTTGGCGAAGTCTAGGTAGATGACGTCTGCGTTCCTACGATCCTTCACTGCCTCAAGTATTCCTCGGTAGTGCTTCAGTAGCTGTGAGAGACAGGAACAACCTCTCCTAAATCCGTGCTGTCCCTCGTTTAAGGCATTCTTCTTTTCTAGACGGTCGATGATGTCGCCCACTCACCCTCCGACCAATGGTGGGTGTGGTTACGGAATAGGGTGGACTGTGTGTCGCAGAGATAAGGATGACTGTAGTAGCCATAACATTGCTGGAAGGGTCGTGTGCATGATATTAATGTAACATTTTGTTGTGCTGTCATTATTACTACATCATATTACCTTGTCTTGCAGGGGAGCCATGACACAGTTGAAGCAGAAAGGCGACTTGTTTTCGGTGAGTGAGACAAATACCAAGTTTCTGCTGTTTTAGTTAGTCATTCACTTCTCTTGTTTCCGTCTCCATCTGGATATTTTTTTATATATACCTAGCCTTGTAATTTGATCACCATTATTACTGGTTAAGTTTGACGAGGAATATTCCAAACATATTTCTATTTATTTCAGGTCAAGGTAAAGAAGGAAAAGAAAGGCAGTAAAGGCAAGAAGAAGAAGCAGCAGGAGGGAGACAGAGAGGTCCTTGTGAAGAAAACACCCAAGGCTGACCACTTGTCTGCCCTTGATGTCCAGCCGTTAACTTACAAGGTACAGGCTAATGCTCTGTTGGTACTTTTTTTATCATTCTTTTCCTTACTCTTCTGTCACTGTCTCATTTTTAATTTTTCATATCAGTGTCTGCATATTGAATAGACTTTGTTTGTGTGTATATCAGTTTTCTCTTTTTCCCGTGATGCAGTTTCATGAATCTCATTAATAATAATAATAGTCTGTGGATGGGGGATGGCTGTCTTCCTTTGCCGTTACAGCATTGGGAATAGTAAGGTTGTGGCAATGGATCAGTGTTGAAGAGACCACAGTAATGCAGATGGCTAACCCTGGAAATGACAGATTAAAATGTTTAGTGAGAGATGGAGGACAGAGTAGCAAAATAATGAGATGTAGCTGTATCCCTCTAGGCCAGGGGTTCCCAACCTTTTTGTTCCTCTGTACCCCTTGTGAAATTTAGGCAAAAAACCTGGGTTGTGGAGTCGTATTTTCAAAAATCCGACTCCGACTCCGACTCCAGTAAATTTAAATGTTGCGACTCCGACTCCGACTCCAGTAAATTTAAATGTTGCGACTGACCGACTCCAGTAAATTTAAATGTTGCGACCTGACTCCGACTCCAGTAAATTTAAATGTTGCGACCTGACTCGACTCCAGTAAATTTAAATGTTGCGACTCCGACTCCGACTCCAGTAAATTTAAATGTTGCGACTCCGACTCCGACTCCAGGAAATTTAAATGTTGCGACTCCGACTCCGACTCTGACTCCAGTAAATTTAAATGTTGCGACTCCGACTCCGACTCCAGTAAATTTAAATGTTGCGACTCCGACTCCGACTCCAGTAAATTTAAATGTTGCGACTCCGACTCCGACTCCAGTAAATTTAAATGTTGCGACTCCGACTCCGACTCCAGTAAATTTAAATGTTGCGACCTGACTCCGACTCCAGGAATTTTAAATGTTGCGACTACGACTCCGACTCCAGTAAATTTAAATGTTGCGACCTGACCTGACTCCAGGAAATTTAAATGTTGCGACCTGACTCCGACTCCAGTAAATTTAAATGTTGCGACTCTGACTCCAGGAAATTTAAATGTTGCGACCTGACTCCGACTCCAGGAAATTTAAATGTTGCGACTGACTCCGACTCCGACTCCAGTAAATTTAAATGTTGCGACCTGACCTGACTCCAGTAAATTTAAATGTTGCGACTCCGACTCCAGGAAATTTAAATGTTGCGACTCGACTCCAGTAAATTTAAATGTTGCGACCTGACCTGACTCCGACTCCAGTAAATTTAAATGTTGCGACTCCGACCGACTCCAGGAAATTTAAATGTTGCGACTCTGACCTGACTCCGACTCCAGTAAATTTAAATGTTGCGACTCCGACTCCGACTCCAGTAAATTTAAATGTTGCGACTCCGACTCCGACTCCAGGAAATTTAAATGTTGCGACCTGACTCCAGTAAATTTAAATGTTGCGACCTGACTCCGACTCCAGTAAATTTAAATGTTGCGACCTGACTCCGACTCCAGGAAATTTAAATGTTGCGACTCCGACTCCGACTCCAGTAAATTTAAATGTTGCGACTCTGACTCTGACTCCAGGAAATTTAAATGTTGCGACCCGACCTGACTCCAGTAAATTTAAATGTTGCGAGTCCGACTCCGACTCCCGGAAATTTAACTGTTGCGACTCCGACTCCGACTCCAGTAAATTTGAATGTTGCGACTCCGACTCCGACTCCAGTAAATTTAAATGTTGCGACTCCGACTCCGACTCCAGTAAATTTAAATGTTGCGACTCCGACTCCAGGAAATTTAAATGTTGCGACTCCGACTCCGACTCCAGGAAATTTAAATGTTGCGACTCCGACTCCAGGAAATTTAAATGTTGCGACTCCGACTTCAGGAAATTTAAATGTTGCGACTCCGACTCCAGGAAATTTAAGTGTTGCGACTCCGACTCCGACTCCGACTCCAGTAAATTTAAATGTTGCGACTCCGACTCCGACTCCAGGAAATTTAAATGTTGCGACTCCGACTCCAGGAAATTTAAATGTTGCGACTCCGACTCCAGGAAATTTAAATGTTGCGACTCCGACTCCAGTAAATTTAAATGTTGCGACTCCGACTCCAACTCCAGGAAATTTAAATGTTGCGACTCCGACTCCGACTCCAGTAAATTTAAATGTTGCGACTCCGACTCCGACTCCGACTCCAGTAAATTTAAATGTTGCGACTCCGACTCCGACTCCAGTAAATTTAAATGTTGCGACTCTGACTCCGACTCCAGGAAATGTCATTGTTGCGACTCCGACTCCAGGAACTTTAAAGGTTGCGACTCTGACTCCAGGAAATTTAAATGTTGCGACTCCGACTCCAGTAAATTTAAATGTTGCGACTCCGACTCCAGGAAATTTAAATGTTGCGACTCCGACTCCAGGAAATTTAAATGTTGCGACTCCGACTCCAGGAAATTTAAATGTTGCAACTCCGACTCCAGGAAATTTAAATGTTGCGACTCCGACTCCAGGAAATTTAAATGTTGCGACTCCGACTCCAGGAAATTTAAATGTTGCGACTCCGACTCCGACTCCAGTAAATTTAAATGTTGCGACTCCGACTCCGACTCCAGTAAATTTAAATGTTGCGACTCCGACTCCGACTCCAGTAAATTTAAATGTTGCGACTCCGACTCCAGTAAATTTAAATGTTGCGACCTGACTCCAGGAAATTTAACTGTTGCGACTCCGACTCCAGGAAATTTAAATGTTGCGACTCCGACTCCAGGAAATTTAAATGTTGCGACTCCGACTCCAGTAAATTTAAATGTTGCGACTCCGACTCCGACTCCGACTCCAGTAAATTTAAATGTTGCGACTCCGACTCCGACTCCAGTAAATTTAAATGTTGCGACTCCGACTCCGACTCCAGTAAATTTAAATGTTGCGACTCCGACTCCAGGAAATTTAAATGTTGCGACTCCGACTCCAGGAAATTTAAATGTTGCGACTCCGACTCCAGGAAATTTAAATGTTGCGACTCCGACTCCAGGAAATTTAAATGTTGCGACTCCGACTCCAGGAAATTTAAATGTTGCGACTCCGACTCCAGGACATTTAAATGTTGCGACCTGCGACTCCGACTCAGGAAATTTAAATGTTGCGACCTGACCTGACTCCAGGAAATTTGAAGGTTGCGACCTGACTCCGACTCCAGGAAATTTAAATGTTGCGACTCCGACTCCGACTCCAGTAAATTTAAATGTTGCGACTCGACTCCGCCTCAAGTAAATTTAAATGTTGCGACTCCGACTCCGACTCCAGGAAATTTGAAGGTTGCGACCTGACTCCACCTGCTTTTTTTTTGTTTTTAGTATATATATATATATATATATATATATATATATATATATATATATATATATATATATATATATATATATATATATATATATATATATATATATATATATATATGTTTTAGGATCCTTGGTTATCACTTTGAAATTATCCTCCATGATAGAATTAAATATACACATTAGCTCATGCAAAACACCATAAAATATGGCAAAAGGGATACCTGTACTATCTGTTGTCAGGGTGGTTGTTGCGGCATGTACCGCCCTCCTTCCTTAAGGTATATCCTCAAGAAAATACAAAATAAAAAGCATGAAAAAATATTAAAAATACCAATATTCCCGCAGACTGTTTGATTGGACATATCTTCCAAAACGTCAATTTCTCCCAATTTGTAAGAATCTCCATGAAGTGAAATCTTTACTAAAAAAATTAGCACGTAAAGGAGTCGGAGTCGCTCATATTTTTACCGACTCCGACTCCGACTCCGACTCCGACTCTGACTCCAATTCCGACTCCGACTCCGACTCCGACTCCGACTCTGACTCCAATTCCGACTCCGACTCCGACTCCGACTCCGGCCAAAAGTAGCCGACTCCTCAACTCCTCGACTCCGACTCCGACTCCGACTCCACACCCCTGGAAAAAACCACGAAACTGTAATATTTTGATGTTATTTTTATAATGAAATCTGTATGTGTAAACTGACGATATAATTTAAGTTAAATAACAGTTTTGCTTACTAAAATGAGGAAATTGAAAAAACACGACATTGTGCAATATGAATGCAGATTACAACACCGTGTATTGTACAGTAGTGGTTATTCTCTCGGACCCAATGTACCCCCTGAAAAGTGCAAATGTACCCCTGGGGGTACATGTACCCCAGGTTGGGAACCCCTGCTCTAAGCCCTGATTAATAAAAGAAAAATTAGCATGAATGTAACATATTTTAACCCATCCGCTGCAATTGGCACAGATTTGGCTTTCAGTGGTAGCTTAGTAACATATGCTCCCAGGTCTCTCTGGCTCTGTGGTGGATAGTGGAGTGTTTCCCATGTGGTATTGGTATACAGGATATCCCCTCCCAAGGTGCATGACTTACATTTTTCTTCATTGAATTTTAGCAGCCACTTTTTGTTCCATTCCTCTATCTTGGTGATGTCTTCTTGCATGAAATCCCCAGTCAAGGGGTTAATGTCAGTTGTAAATCATCATTATATCCTATGGAGTATCATTTTCTTGTTTGGTTGTGTGTGTGTGTGTGTTCCCCTGCAGAGCCTGACGGTTGGCCAGGTGCTGCTGGGCTGTGTGTTGGAGGAGAGGGACTAGGAGCTGGTGGTGAGTCTGCCCCATAAGCTGGTGGGCAGCATCAGCCTGGCAAACATCTCTCGGCCCTACACGGCTCCTCTGTCCAAGGTGAGGGTTGCCAAGGACAGTTTTACCTTAGTATTGCTGAGAATGGTCATGAGTTGTGTGAGTGACTGTGTACACTCATTGAGTTTTCTTGTATTGCCTTACAAGTTATTTTATGTTTCATTTTGTTACTCTTTTCTTGCTCATTCTTGTGTGACACCTTGAATGTGCTCAAGTTCAAGGCTAAAATACACCAGCACAGTTTTTCCCCCTTTGATATGTCTATAAACATTTGTGTGTCATTGGATTCTTTCTTTACACTCCACCACAGTGACCTGATCATTCATTTTTCTATTTATTTGTATTTTCCAGCTGAAGGATGATGAGGAGGGGGAGGAGGAAATCCAGGCCCTGCAGGAGCTGTATCAGCCAGGCCAGCATGTGGTGTGCAGTGTGGTGTCCATCGAGAAGGTCAACAACATGACCTGGGGTGAGCTGGCCTGAACACACACACACACACACACACACACACACACACACACACACACATGGCATTAGACCTGTCATCATCATTCTCCTTCATCATCTTCTGTTTAACAACATACTTTCCCATAATCTTTCTGAGGTTTGACGGTCAATGATACACTTCCAATGATTTCTGTCCATTGCCTCAGCCTCTCCGGTGCCCAATGCTGCCAGACTTCAACATACTGCCTCCTGCACCAACCAGTAACCTTCAGTCCTCCTCTCCCTCCCTGTCCACAGTGAGTCTCACACTAATGCCCAATGAGGCGAACTTTGGCATCTCAGCATCGTGCCTGGAGAAGGGTCTGGTGCTGCCCTGTGCTGTGGCCAGCCTGGAGGACAAGGGCTATGTCATGGACACAGGCATTCCCAAGATCAAGGCAGTGTTCCTCAAGAGGGAGGACACGGATAAGGCTCGTAGGTGCCATAGATTGTTTTACGCTTATTTTTTCTCTCTCTCTCTTGGTGTTGTTGGCATATAAAGAGCAGCTTTGAATCATTTACAAGGACTGTGGCTTTATTAGAGTAAGCATTTTGTCATACTATTACTGTTTCATGCTTTGTACATTATAGTTTCTAGTACAATGAACAACAATATTTGCCAACTCTTCTTTCCTCAGTTTGTGTCCCCAAACTTTTATGTTTTAATCCCTTTGTTATGTCTCTCTTGCTCATCTTCTTTTTTAGCTGCTTTTTCTTTCTCTTCTTTTACTTCTTCTTTTGCTTTCTATTTTTCTTCTTTTTCTACTTTTCATTTACTGTCCTTATTTTCCCTCATGAGGTTGGATGGGCTATGTGTCTATCCCACTCTTAACAGTCATGTACTCTCTGCCTGACTGACACGCACCGTTGCAGACACTTGGGTGTGCAGTGTGTTACGCTGCGTCCTAACAAACATCTTTGGGAGGGACACCAAAGACAACCTGCGCCTGACCCTCAGTGCCAACCCCAAGGCTCAGCAACCCTGGACCTAAGCCACACCACCAATTTGGCACTCCTGCTCCCGGGCACTGCCGTCAACACTACCATCTCAAAGGTAGGCACTCTTGTCTAACTCCCTAATCAGCAATGTATCTATTTTCTTCCCCTTCAGGGCCAGACAGCTGCTGCACTACCAAGGCTGATATTATTATTATTATTATTATTCAAGTTACATATGAACTTCCAAGTCTAAAACAGCCTAATATTAAAACATCATTAGCCTGTCCCACCAAAACAGGTGAGTTGCAGTTATTCTGATGCTGCATTGAGAGAATCAAGATTTAATTGTAATGCACTAGAACCTCAATTTAATGCATTTATTTTCAAGGATTTTAGTATAGTACTCCCTTGAGCTGACTCCACACACACACACACACACACACACACACACACACACACACACACACACACACACACACACACACACTCAATAAATCTCACTGAAATAACACCTCCATTTTGTATGAATTTTTTTGGTACATGTCTTGCATACTTATAGAGGGTCTACTGGATTCCAACCATTCCCCAGATACGAGGCGACGCGCTCACCTCATGTAGGCGGGGCTGGATGGTGGTGAGCCCCCGCACCTGGCCCAGCCCTTGACCGGCTGCAGCAGTACGGCCTCGGAGGCAGCGTGAGGGGCAGGGTGCTGTACGTCATGCCCTCAGCAAGGTGGTTCATCTCACCTCCAGAAGAATGTCTGCACCACGGGGTGAGTACGAATGCTGTCGCTGGTGTCAAAGCTTATTGATGTACTGCCTTATGTATGAGGCTTAAATAACTATATTGTTAGTTGAGTGTAGCATAGATCAGTTTTCATATCCTGACTTAACCTGTCCGCTGCAATTGGCATGGATTTGGCTTTCACTGGTATCCTGGTAACATAATAGTCCCAGGTCTTTCTCTGCCTCTGTGGTGGATAGTGCAGTGTTTCCCATGTGGGATTGGTGTGCTGATATCCTTCACTGGTAGCCTGGTAACATAATAGTCCCAGGTCTTTCTGCCTCTGTGGTGGATAGCGCAGTGTTTCCCATGTGGTATTGGTGTGCTGGATATCCTTCACTGGTAGCCTGGTAAATAATAGTCCCAGGTCTTTCTCTGCCTCTGTGGTGGATAGTGGAGTGTTTCCCATGTGGTATTGGTGTGCTGGATATCCCTTCACTGGTAGCCTGGTAACATAATAGTCCCAGGTCTTTCTCTGCCTCTGTGGTGGGTAGTGGAGTGTTTCCCATGTGGTATTGGTGTGCTGGATATCCCTTCACAGGTAGCCTGGTAACATAATAGTCCCAGGTCTTTCTCTGCCTCTGTGGTGGGTAGTGGAGTGTTTCCCATGTGGTATTGGTGTGCTGGATATCCCTTCACTGGTGGCCTGGTAACATAATAGTCCCAGGTCTTTCTCTACCTCTGTGGTGGATAGTGGGGTGTTTCCCATGTGGTATTGGTGTGCTGGATATCCTTCACTGGTAGCCTGGTAACATACACTCCCAGGTCTTTCTCTGGCTCTGTGGTGGATAGTGGAGTGTTTCCCATGTGGTATTGGTGTGCTGGGTATCCTTCACTGGTAGCCTGGTTACATACACTCCCAGGTCTTTCTCACCTCTGTGGTGGATAGTGGAGTGTTTCCATGTGGTATTGGTGTGCTGGATATCCCTTCACTGGTAGCCTGGTAACATACACTCCCAGGTCTTTCTCTGCCTCTGTGGTGGATAGTGGAGTGTTTCCCATGTGGTATTGGTGTGCTGGATATCCCTTCACTGGTAGCCTGGTAACATACACTCCCAGGTCTTTCTCTGCCTCTGTGGTGGATAGTGGACTGTTTCCCATGTGGTATTGGTGTGCTGGATATCCCTTCACTGGTAGCCTGGTAACATACACTCCCAGGTCTTTCTCTGCCTCTGTGGTGGATAGTGGAGTGTTTCCCATGTGGTATTGGTGTGCTGGATATCCCTTCACTGGTAGCCTGGTAACATACACTCCCAGGTCTTTCTCTGCCTCTGTGGTGGATAGTGCAGTGTTTCCCATGTGGTTTTGGGGGGCTGGATATCCCTTCACTGGTAGCCTGGTAACATAAGAGTCCCAGGTCTTTCTCTGCCTCTGTGGTGGGTAGTGGAGTGTTTCCCATGTGGTATTCGTGTGCGGGATATCCCGTCCCTGGTTGCGTGGTTACATTAGAGTCCCAGGTCTTTCTCTGCCTCTGTGGTGGGTAGTGGAGTGTTTTCCATGTGGTATTGGTGTGCTGGATATCCCCTCCCAAGGTGCTTGACTACATTTTTCTTCATTGAATTGTAGCAGCCACTTTTTGCTTCATTCCTTTCGCTTGGTGATGTCTTATGTAGGAAATCTGCAGCCAAGGGGTTAATAGCTGAGATGCTTCACCAAATGCATGCATGTCAATTGTACATACTGCCACCACCATAACTGGAATCTATAATGGTTATGTTTTTGTGTTTTTAGCCTTGCCAAGGACCCCAAGGATGGACATGAGATTGGAGACATCGTTCAAGAGGCGGAGATCTACAAGTCCTCGCCCAGTGGCATATTCCTGAGTTTAGGCGGCAAGGCTCGAGGGTTTTGCTCGGCCACCGACCTTCGCGACAACTCCACGGTCCTCATGCACATCAACCGCGACTTCCGTAGGCAAGAAGGTCCCGTGTCGCCTCCTCAAGTACAACCACATGGACCAACTCTTCATTGTCACACTGCAGAAGTCTGTCCTCGAGCGGCAGGTGAGTGGATTACTAGTGGGACTTAGACTGCCATTATTCAGTGCCTTTGCCTTTCTTTGATTAGCAGGCTTTTCTCTCTCTCTCTCTCTCCCCCCCCCCCCACACACACACACACACACACACATGATCTGCTTCCTTTACTGATAATAAAAGACAGACAGTCCGGACGCAAGGAATTTCTTTCATATATAGTTAAGGTATTGGGTTTAGGGGGAGTGGAACCACTAACCACTTGTTCAGTATGTTACTTGGTCTTAAATGTACTTTGGAATTTATTGCAGTGAATTGAAGGGATATCATTTGTTTTATTTATTTATTTTTTGCATGATGTCATATTATGGGTCTCAGTAATAGTAATATCACACTATACCATGACTGACATATCATTCTCATTAAGCTCATTGCTTTGTGAATTCAAGGCATATCTTTTTTTTTTTTCAATATATATTCCCTAAATGTCCTCTTCTGTATTTCAGTAATAATAATAATAGTATCTGCATTCTATAAGTGACACTCCTCTTGTTCAGTTCATTGCCTACAGTGAGCTGCAGCCCGGGCAGGTTGTGCAGGCCACCGTCAACAGCTACGACAGCAACGGCGCACGGCTGGCGGTGAGCAAGCTGATGAGTGGCCACGTGCCCTCACTGCACCTCACGGACGGCCCCATGAAGCACCCCGAGCGAAAGCACATCGTGGGGGACCAGGTCACCGCCAGAGTGCTCAAGGTCAACTCCAAGAGACAGCACCTTCTCCTGACCCTCAAGTCCCAGCTGGTTACAGCCAAGGAGCTCATTCTTACCGAGTACTCGCAAGAGGCGGAGAACACACTCACCATCAGCTACGTCACCAAGGTGCTGCCGCAGGGCCTCCTCGTGAAATGACGTGAAAACGACGTGAAAGGCTTCATCCCCAGGTCGCAGGTCGGCATTGAGTCGGGCACGAGTCTAGCCTCGGCATTCCACGAGGGACGAGTCTTTCGCTGCAGGGTCCTCAAGGTGTCCCCCGAGAAGCAGAACATCACCCTCAGTCTCCTGGTTGACGAGGACGTTCAGCCATTGAGTAGGGCGCCCAAGTCAGCGAGGAAGGTTGAGGTGCGAGCAAGAGTCAGGTGTGTGGACGAGGTGAGGACGCACGCTATCACAGTCACTGTCCTGCCCCACAACGTCGAGGCTTCCATACCTGTCCACCACCTCTCGGATGACCCTGAGCAAGTGCCAGCTGCTGAGGGAGGTGCTGAAGGAAGGGACGAGATCATGAATGCCGTGGTGTTCAGCAAGGTGCCCGGCTCACCCATCACCCTCACTCTCAAAATTGAGAAGGATGCCTCTCAGGATAAGGCCAAAGAGGGGTGGAGCAGCCGACAGCTCTCCCAGCGAGGACAGCCGCGAGGTGGGTGATGCCATGTACTATTGTTCCACATACACAACCTTTATTTGATTTTTAGGTGATTTTATTTTATTATTATCATTATTTTTTTTTACGTTTCAGCTCATGGCGCTCGTAGGTTTTCTTGATGGAGACGATGGACATACACCACACACACACACACACACACACACACACTGTTACACATAGGTATCTAAAGCAGTGGTTCCCAACATTCTTCCACTCACGACCCTACTCACAAAATCCTGAAGCCCACACAACCCCTGAGATCAGTGGCTTGCCTTTGCACAATTTTTTAATGCACCAATACCCAGGTCTGACATGCTCCTCATATAACCTGATGTTCCCTCTTAGCACTCAGCACCAGCAGCATAAGAGCATAGAATATACAGTGCCCTCTCGAGTTTCACGCTATCCGAGTTTCGCGGTTAGTCCTAAATTCTTACCATCCCGACTTTCACGCATTATCACCCATACGCCATGGTGTACTTGGCGTATAGGATAATCCGGCCCTGAATATATCTTGATTCAAAGTTCAAACAGTGTTGTCTTCCCCTCCCAGGAGATGAAGGCCAGTGAGGGTGATGAGGTGGAAGGTGAGGTGAGCGGTGCCAAGCCTTGCCTCACACTGGGAACAGGCTTTGTGTGGGAAGTTCCCGACACGCCGAAGTTCATGGACTCCTCAGACGGTGAGGACCAAGACGTGCCAAAGGTTTGTACTGATTGATTCTGTCCTATTAAGTGAAATTGATCTCCTGTTGATGTGTGTTGTTTTCCAGGGTCTGTTTACTACCAAGATGAGTCTCCCTTGTAGATATGTTCCTTTAGGTTCATGCTGCCCTGTACCTCCATCCTAGTTGTTATCCTGAGGCATGTCCCTTCCTCCTAACACTAACAGAAAGAGGATAAGAGATGAAGGGGTCTGTTTACTACCTTATAACTATGTGCATTTAGGTTCATACTGCCCCATAGCTCACTCCCCTATGTTATCCTGAGGCACCTTTCTCTCTATGACTAACAGAAGAAAGAGAGGAGAATGCGGAAGTCAGAAATAATAGCCCAGTCCAAGGAGGAGGAGCAACAGTTCTCATGGCTGGAGGAGGGGCGGGCGCTCGCCACAGTCAGCCATGGACTTTGAGGCCATGCTCCAGGGTAGTCCAAACTCATCAGCCGTGTGGATACAGTTCATCAGTTTCCACCTTGAGGTACTAATGCAAGAGTTAGCCGGCACTGTCTTTCCTTTCATGAGTAAAAAAAAATTAGAATTTGCTACAGCTCATCAGTTTCCAGTTTCCACCTTGAGGTACAGCTTCCCAATGCAAGAGTCCATGTAGCTGTCCAGTCTACTCTTAAAACAAGCTATCGTCCCTGCACTAACTATGTGATTGCTGAGTCTATTCCATTCCCCCACCACCCTACTACTAAAACAATGCTTGCCTCATATCTCCTAAATCTATACTTTTCTCATTTAAATCCATTACTACGAGTTCTATCCTGCTGGCTAATTCTCAGTACTTTACTTATATCGCCTTTGTTGTAACCCTTGACCCATTTGAATACTTCTATCAGATCTCCCCGCACTCTTCGTCTTTCTAGTGAATGGAAGTTTAGATGTTTCAGCCTATTTTGATATGGGTGGTTCCTCAGCCCCTGAATCATCTTGGTCATCCTCCTCTGAACTGATTCTAGCAAGTTGATGTCCATTCTGTAGTGTGGGCACCAAAACTGGACAGGATAATCTAAGTGTGGCCTAACTAACGATAAATTAGAGTCTGAGGGTGACTTCTGCACTCTGCACTGTTGGTTACTGTCCTGTTAATAAAGCCTAATAATACCCTGTTAAATCCCTATTCTTCACACTAATACATTGCTTCCTTTAGTTGTAGGTCAGAGTTCACTAAACAGTCCTAAATCCCTTTCTGCCATCTTCCGCTCTACCTATGGAGTTCTAAACGCACCCATGTAATGGGTTGCGTGTTCCTAAACTAAGTACGCTACACTTGGTGATGTTAAAATTCATCTGCCATTTCTCATGACCAAGCTGACAGTTTGTTGAGATCCTCCCACAGTGCTCTTCAGCATCCTCCCCTGGTCCTAATAGTGCATCCCATCTGTAAATTTACCTATGTCACTAGTTATCCCATTGTCTATGTCATTGATGTGAGTATAATGAATAAAAGTAGTCGTTCACACGCGCCACCGTAGCACGCTCCGTATACGCCGATACATTTGATAACATTTAGATCTCTGCGTCAGTAGAAACGCGGGGCCCCGGAATTGCAAGTTAAACAGTAGCACGCTTCGCCCCAATGGTCTTCCTCCCGACGTGCCGTAGAAGCAATACCCACCGCAATTTAAATGATGCCTTTTGAAGTCCGGTTGTCAGCAACTGAGGGCCAGCATTTCACTCATCACGCCTAAGCATCGTCGCATCCCCTTACCGCTGTCTCCGCCACTCTGGCCGGAGTTATCTGGTTTCAGGTCCCGCTGGACTGCTAGTGCAGCGCTCCGCATCAGGGCGTCAATACCATTACGATCAAAGCTCGATAAGAACTCGATACACTTTTTCAAAAGTCGTAGTGAATGAGTGAGTCTTGATTGCTTTCGTGAATAGCCTTCTGATGTTTCTTTGAAGTTTGACGCGAATCGACATCCAGAGTCCTTGGCACCCTGCACGCTGTTGAGTTTATTATTAGAACGCCACACCTTTCATGATCGAAAACCTCGTATTACTATTTTGGTGGTTTTATTCATTTATTTATTTATATGTTACCATTATTTTTACCAATTTGAAGAGCCTGGCTCTATCTATAAGTTAAAATGCCATCTCCCATCTATCGGACGAGCTGGCTTTGTCCTGTCGTCGTCGGCGGCATTGAGGAAAGGAATGAGTTACCATTCGCTGTATTGTCAGTAAATTTACCAATGAGATTATGGAGTCCACCGTCAACGTCATTGATCATTGGTATCAGGTATAACCCAGCACTGGGCCAAAAACTAAAGCCTTGAGGGACAATTCACTCACGGCCAAGCGTCCATTCTTGAATCAAATCCATTGCTCACCACTTTTTAATTGCTGTTAGTTACTTAAATCCAACTAGCGGTCATTGGCGTGTAGTTTATCTCAATATTCTGAACATCGAGATAGACTACGTCCAGTGATTACGTCATAAACAGTGACGAGGTCATTTTAAAAGGTCACTAGGTTCGATAAGCAGAAACTCTTGTTACAAGCCATGTTGAAAATCCTTTATTACCGAGTGCGATTTTCATGGTAATTTACCAAAAGGTGCTCTAATTATGCTCTCGAGTGGCCTCCTACAACTGAAAGTTAGATTGATAGCCTGTATATCACCTCGGTTCTCCTTTCTTAACACATTTTCCAATCTTTTAGCTGACGAGAAAGGGCATAATGAATCTGGTTGTGACCTCTGGTCATTGAAAGAAGAGAGTATTTATTGACATTCTCACGATGTTTTCTTCCGTCGTTGACAAGTTTATGGAACCGAAGTTACCCAGTGAGATTTGTCCTTCTGCAGACATTTCTACATTGAAGTCTCTCAAAGGTTAAAGTGTCTTTTTTGAAACCGCTCATATTTATTTTTTCCTCCTTTGGCTTTGACTGGCCAGTTTGGAGTATTCGTTGCCTTCTGCTTTTCTCCAGTACACTTTTGGCATTGTTTGTAGTTCAACTTGTTGTATCTGCACCCTGAAGGGAGGCTTTGCTAGTTCTTAATAGAAATACTAATACACACCTCATGAAATCTAGCCAAAGCTTCGAATACTACGTTGGATCCTCTGATAATCGTATTTTTGTTCATTTACGTCGAATCTCAGCGCAATTTTCCCTTTGGCAGGTTACACCATTATGAGCTCTCTCCTACCACAACATTAATGGCTAGATTATTATTTTATTTTTGTTTTTATATATATCTTTTCCTGTCCAGACATCTTCCCACGCGTGTGCCTCATCTCCCTTTTCCTCGTAATGCCAGGTATGCATATCGCTTTTCTTCCTTCTTGAGTCGTAAAATATCATCCCCATACATCCACGTCCACGTGCCCATCGTGTACTTCCGCATCACTTGAGGACCCAGTTTCTACCCTGCCGGTCGCATGGCCGGTCTTCAGGAGCCCTTATCATTTTTCTTTTTCTTAGCGCGCCTGATGCGTTCTCGCCTCATTGCTTGAGGTCCCAGTATCTTCTCCACCTGAAATTGCCCAGCAGGCCCGGTAGACCCCAACGGTTCCATTCCTGGTGAGAAGACCCAACCTTTGTTTTTGCGCCCCGTACCTTTACGCGTCTTCATCTGTGGATTCATCGATTCAGTCTCTTCCCCGTCTGCCTCTTAAGGAGGTGTCTCGAGCCATCATGGTTCTGTTCCCGACGGGAAGAGGCCCTTTCCTTGCGCGCCCACTACGTGTCTTCCTCATTTACGCAACGAGTCACTTGATATTTGTCTTTGCGCAACGCCCAAGATCACGTCCAATATGTATTTCCTCGCCAATCAAGGACCCTGTGTCTTCCATCCGTCACCTCTTCACGTGGCGTATTGGGCCAGTATGGTCCACCCTGACGGAAAGTCGTGGAAGTCTTTTTCCTCGCGCTTCATAACGTGTTTCTCATTTGCGGCCCCATGACTGTTGTCACGTGCCATATCTCGTCGAGGCTGATGATCACGTTCATCCCTTACGACATCCAGGGAGTTTTATTTATTTATATGTTACCATACTTTACCAATTTGAAGAGCCTGGCTCTATCTATGTTAAAATGCCATCTCCCATCTATCGGACGAGCTGGCTTTGTCTGTCGTCGTCGTCGGCATTGAGGAAAGGAATGGGTTACCATTCGCTGTATTGTCAGTAAATTTACTAATGAGATTATGGAGTCCACCGTCAACGTCATTGATCATTGGTATCAGGTATAACCCAGCACTGGGCCAAAAAACTAAGCCTTGAGGGACACCACTACGGCCAAGCGTCCATTCTTGACTCAAATCCATTGCTCACCACTCTTGCTGTTAGTTACTTAACCAACGTGCGGTCATTGGTGTAGTTTACTCTCAATATTCTGAACATCGAGATAGACTACGTCCAGTGATTACGTCATAAACAGTGACGAGGTCATTTTAAAAGGTCACTAGGTTCGATAAGCAGAAACTCTTGTTACGCAAGCCATGTTGAAAATCCTTTATTACCAAGTGACTTTCATGGTAATTTACAAGGTGCCTCTAATTATGCTCTCGAGTGGCCTCCCTACAACTGAAGTTAGATTGATGGGCCTGTAATTACCCGGTTCTCCTTTCTTAACACATTTTCCAATCTTGACGAAAGGGCATAATGAATCTGGTTGTGACCGGTCGTGAAAGAAGAGAGTACGACACATTTCTCACGATGTTTTCTTCCGTCGTTGACAAGTTTATGGAATCAGTTACCCAGTGAGATTGTCCTTTCTGCAGACATTTCTACATTTAAGTCTCGTGCGAATGTCTTTTTGAAACCGTCATTTTATTTTTCCTCCTTTTGGCTTTGACTGGCCAGTTTGGACTATTCGTTGCCTTCGCTTTTCTCCAGTACCTTTTGGTATTGTTTGTAGTTCAACTTGTTGTATCTGCACCCTGAAGGGAGGCTTTGCTAGTTCTTAATAGAAATACTAATACACACCTCATGAAATCTAGCCAAGCTTCATCTACGTTGGATCCTCTGATAATCGCATTTTGTTCATTTACGTCGAATCTCAGCGCAATTTTCCCCTTTGGCAAGTTACACCATTATGAGCTCTCCTCTACCACAACATTACTGACTAGATTATTATTTTATTTTTGTTTTTATATATATCTTTCCTGTCCAGACACTTCCCACGCGTGTGCCTCATCTCCCTTTTCCTCGTACGCCAGGTATGCATATCGCTTTCTTCCTTTCTTGAGTCGTAAATATCATCCCCATACATCCACGTCCACGTGCCCATCGTGTACTTCCGCATCACTTGAGGACCCAGTTTCTACCCTGCCGGTCGCATGGCCGGTCTTCGGGCCCTTATCATTTTTCTTTTTCTTAGCGCGCCTGATGCGTTCTGCCTCATTGCTTGAGGTCCCAGTATCCTCTCCACCTGTTGCCCAGCAGGCCCGTAGACCCCAACGGTCTGTCCTGGTGAGAAGACCCAACCTTGTTTTTTGCGCGCCCCGTACTTACGTCTTCATCTGTGGATTCATCGATTCAGTCTCTTCCCCGTCTGCCTCAAGGAGGTGTCTCGAGCCATCATGGCCCGCCCCGACGGGAAGAGGCCCTTTCCTTGCGCGCCCACTACGTGTCTCCTCATTTAAGGCCGAGTCCTTGATATTTGTGTTTGCGCAACGCGCCCAAGATCACGTCCAATATGTATTTCCTCGCCAATCAAGGACCCTGTGTCTTCTCCGTCTGCCTCATGGCGTATTGGGCCAGTGTGGTCCACCCTGACGGAAAGCCGTGAAGTGTTTTCCTCGCGCTCATAACGTGTTTCCTCATTTGCGGCCCCATGACTGTTGTCACGTGCCATATCTCGTCGAGGCTGATGATCACGTTCATCCCTTACCCACAGCTTCATGCGATCCTCTACTATTGTTGCAAACAAGTGTGTTAACTCCTCTCCAGCCACAGGGCCGATGGGGATGACGACCCCCGTAGGGTCTGTCGGCTCCGGTGCCTCTTCCACACTTGCCTCACAGCGGTTATTATAATCTATATAACACGCCCCGACTGAGCGGGTAAGCCTTCTTTACTCAACACTCGAGTCTAACGTTCGTAACAAAAATGCTGTTTACGTGAGAACTTGATTGATCTCCTTATTGACCTTTTGCAAGTAGCTGACGAGGGCGGAAGGGTCTGCCTCATAGATCTTAGGAAAGGAAGTTTGAGACGTACCTTGAATCAGCTCCTTGATGCTAGTAGACTCCATGGCTGGCCCTTCCTCCTTGCCTTCCTCAAATTCCAGACTTTCCTCTCACAAATGTTAATTTTTCCTCCTCCGTGATGTATTTCTCTCTCTCTCTCTCTCTTCTAATCATTCCTTCTTTATTTAGTTCTGTTTTATTTATATTTATCCTCATCGTCTCCTCTGTTTTATTTCCTTTACTTACCTTTAATCTCTCCTCCTCACTTTCCTCCTCATACGTACATCCTTCTCGGTAAATCCTTTTCACTGTATCGTATATATAGTTCCATTATTTGCTTGTTTCCCTTCCTCCTCATCTCTTAACGTATAAACGAGGCTTACGGCAGAGAAATCCTAAGGCACAGTGACCTATTCTTACGTATATTAAAGTACGTTAACACACTGTTATCTCCACCTTTATCAAGGTGTGTGTATTTCTCCAGCGTAATTTTGGTGGTTTCGTTCATTTCCTCCTCCAAGTTCAAGTCCATTTTTCTCCCTTTTTCTTCTTCTCTTCCTCCTTTCCTCCTACATCAAAAAACAGCTTAATCTTGACTCTTCCTCCTCCTGTCTTCCTCTTCCTCCTCCTCCTCTTCTTCGTTCCTTTCCTGTCTCCACTTTTATCAAGGTCTGTGTATTTCTCCGACGTAATTTTGGTGGTTTCGTTCATTTCCTCCTCCAAGTTCAAGTCCATTTCTCTCCCTTTTCTTTCCTCCCATACCAAAAAAGTTTAATCTTTCCTCTTCCTGTCTTCCTCCTACTCTTTTTTTCCTTGTTATCTCCACTTTCATCAAGGTCTGTGTATTTCTCCAGTGTAATTTTGGTGTTTTCGTTCATTTTCTCCTCCAATTTCAAGTTATTTTTCTCATTTTTCCTTACTCCTTTCCTCCTATGCCAAAAAATAGCTTAATCTTTCCTCTTCCTCCTCCTCCTTTTCGTTTCTTTGTAATCTCTACTTTTATCAAGGTCTGTGTCTTTGTAAACTTTGCAGAATGGACGAAAAAAACACCAGAAATTGCTTGTATATTTATTGAGCAAACTGACACTTCTTGCAGAGAGAGGGGGGGAGGCTTGTGTCTGGGGGCATGTGTCTGTGGGGGTTGTCAAAATACTGTGGGGGGGACACCCTGTGGGGCCTGATATATATATATATATATATATATATATATATATATATATATATATATATATATATATATATATATATATATATATATATATATATATATATATATTCTTGGCACTAAACTCTGCCAGACTCTTGCAGGGAGGGAGACAGAGACAAGACCACTGAGCCGAGGGAACCAGTCAGGCCTTCAAGATACTACCTGGATGCTGGGGGAGACGAGATGAGACGAGTCCTGTTGGGGAGAAGATGGAGGGAGATTAATTGAAGGGCAGAGAGAGATGGAACTAACTCTCTCTTTCTCTCCGTATTTCTATAAAGAGAAGACTAATAAAGTTTGGAAAAATATATTACTCTTCTTCTTCTTCCTCCTCCTCTCTCTCTCTTTCCTCTGTCCACCAGTGAGCTATTGTAGGACTCTTCCTCCTCCTCCTCTCTCTCTCTTTCCTCTGTCCACCAGTGAGCTATTGTATTCTTCCCTTCCCCTCCCCTCCCAAGATGCCGCCTGGATGTTGGGGGGAGAGAGAGAGAGGATGAGATGGAACACACTCTCTCTCTCTCTTTTTTCAATGGACCTTATACACTTTTATGCTACTTTTTTTGTGAGAGAGAGAGAGTTCCAGCTTCCAGTCCCTTACTGAGCTGAGTGACCAGACAGCACCAGCCAATCAGCCATAGCCCTGAAAAGATATATGGTGGTTAGGTCCTGGTAGATTGTGGTGGAGTGGTAGAAATCGTGGTTGAATGTCAGGTCTTGGGTTGAAATTTTGGGGTTACAGAGTTGAAAAAGTTTTGAACAAGTTGAGTTTTTGGGTTGAACTTGTGATGACTGATGGTTAATAATAATAAAAGTATATAAAATTAATCTGTATTTTCTCATTCCTGAGAGAGAGAGAGAGAGAGAGAGAGAGAGAGAGAGAGAGAGAGAGAGAGAGAGAGAGAGAGAGAGAGAGAGAGAGAGAGAGAGTTACCGCCACATCTGAAAAGGAAAAATCTATAATCTTCCTTCCTCTTCCTCCTCCTCACACACACACAAAAAAAAAACATCTCTGTTACACACTAAAGTTATGACCGCAGCAGCAGCAACAGTTAGACGCTGAATTATTGTCACAAGTTATAGTGTGTGTTGTGCCAGGTCCCTGCTGGTGAGCCTGGTTTCGACCCTCACACCAACCACCCCCAGGGCCAAAACGGAGGTGGGTTGAGTTCTAATGAGTGCTTATAAGTTCTGCAGGTGCTGTTTGTTGGGCTTTCATTGAACTTCAAGGTGCCTTTGACAGAGCAAATAAAGAGGTTATATTGGAATAACTTATTTTAAAGGGCATTAAAGGGAAATTACTGGGCTGGGTCAAAGACTATTTGCATGTTAGGAAGGCTAAGGTGTGGTTCCATGGAGCCTCTTCTGCTGAAGGGAGTTTTGAAATGGGCACTCCACAGGGAAGGGTCCTTAGTCCTTTGCTCTTTAATATTCTCATGGACAAAATTGCACAGTACCCCTTTCCTCAGGGCACAGAAGTTTTTATATATGCTGATGATATACTTGTTCAGTGTAATGCTCCACGGACGCTTACCTTAGCCCTCCACCAGCTGGAAGACTTGTGCACTTCTATGGGACTAGTTGTTAATGAATCCAAAACTAAATTTCAATCAATTGCCAGAGTATGTCGGGCGCCACGTATCAATGACGTCAAACTCGATCGTGTCCACTGTTACAAATACTTGGGTGTATATCTTAGCTTTAAACAGACCACGGAATGTATCACTTATATCAGGAATCAATTTTTACTACGGTTGGCACCGTTGCGTGTTCTCGCACACAGGGGCCTAGGTGTTGGCGTCCCCATACTTAGAATGTTTTACATTTCTGTTATTCGATCTTTAATTGATTATGCTGCCCCAGTCTTAGTCCGGTTCAGCGAGTCCCATCTGAAGCCCCTGGAAATTATTCAAAATGAAGCAATGAGGATAATCCTTGGTTGCCCCAAGACAGCTAAGATTGAAGCTCTTCGCGTTGAGTTAGTTCTCCTTTGTGTTGTGTGCCGGATTCGTGAAATTACATGTAGAACTCTCTGCCGCATGGAGGTATTAAGAACACAACAACATGCAAATATTCCCCTTGGCTACTTTGCTATATAACAAAAAATACTTATAAAAACTAATCTGTAAAATAAAAGTCGACTGCAGAGTGTAACTGCATATAACTGAATGTACCTCTAAACTAAGCACTTGCTGAAGACGGCAAGCTAAACTATGTGACAAAGGCAGCATCAACATTATCATCAAACAGGACACACTGGCTGGACTTGGATGAGAGGGCTGTCCCTGTGGCTGGCGTCCCTGACTACCACCCCTCGGGCCTGGTTTTGAATTCCGGCTTGGGTAGGCAGTGTACAGCCCAGCCAGTTGTTCATCCTTCTTTGCAGAATGATCGATAAAATTGGTACCTGGGGTAAAGGTAAACTGTGGCGGTCCCGGACTTCACACCGCCCATTCAAAAGGTCAATGGTACGGAGCTGAACACCATGGCCAGGCACACCTTTACCAGTACCTTTGCTGTCCCACGGTAGACCAGACTCCCACTCCTGATGGACTGCGGTGGACTGTGGACCTTGATTCCTGAGTCTTGAGATGCTTCCCTTCCTTCCCAGACCTGTCAACGAGAGACCCTTGACTAACACGTTCAATACTGTATACAATAATGGCACATTAATGCTCATACAATATAATACAAAACATACCAACATTTAATTAGAGATAGTGTGTATCATTTCAACACCTTTAGAGATACACACCAAGTTCAAAGTGACAGGCAGAGATGGTGGTGGTGGCTGTACATGACTGGACAATGCTGAGGTGCACAGCATGAGGGATGGGGAGGTAGGTGAGGTGATGAGGAGGTGTGATGTGTTCAGTGTGGTAAGGAGGCAAAGCTTGAGGGGGTTGGGCACATCTGGAGGAGAAAGGACAGCCACATTAGTTAGCAAAGCAGAGGATAACATTAAAATTATTCTAGTCCACATGTCAGACCGTAGCCATAAGGAAGCCGGCCAGAGCAATATGGAAGTAGCCAAATGAGGGTGTTGTGAGGGATGTGGTGTCACTGGGAAGGACAGAATCAGTAATGCAAGAACCAGACCAACAGTGAAGGAGGTGTTGCGAGGGATGTGTGGTGTCACTGGGAAGGACAGAATCAGTAATGCAAGAACCAGACCAACAGTGCAGGAGGTGTTGCGAGGGATGTGTGGTGTCACTGGGAAGGACAGAATCAGTAATGCAAGAACCAGACCAACAGTGAAGGAGGTGGCCTCATATTTACCAGTTTCTGAGCCATAGCTATTGCCAATAAACACCATTAAGTAACCATTTTAATGATAACTCTATATAAAGGCACTTACTGGGGTCGAGGAGGCAGTTTTGGGGTTGGAAATCGGTAAACAGGAGGCTGGGTACAACAATCTGGAACCGTTGTGAGGTGGTACGGGCATGTTAATGAGACAATACAGAGATACTGATGCGAGGAGAGTACTAGAAATGGAAGTGCAGGGAGGGGGAATGAGAGGTAGACCCAAGACAAGACAGCAGCAGACATGAGAGAGAAGGGCCTCAACACCAACACGACAGGCGATAAGAGGAACGTGGAGGCGGCTCGTCAAAAACAGCGACCCCGTATAAAGACAGGCTAATGAGCTGGCCAAGAAGAGGGACTCCATGCCAGACCAAATGTCTGTACCAAATTGAACAGATCCCTTCATGTTTTATTGGCTAGCATGGTATCTGAAGTGTCCAAAACAGTTGATGGACTTTCGAGTCACTTTGCTAATCTTTAAAAATAGCTGCTGTTATGTTGCCCAATCAGTGAACTTCAGAAAAACACCCATAACTTCTTCCCAAAGTGACCCACAAAGCTGGAAATGAGCTTAAACTGTTCCTCTTTAAATTCTTCATCTTCTGGTGTGCAACATGCCAGGTTTTGCCTGTTTTTACTATTTCATAATAACTGACTGATCAGAAAAACATCAATTTTTTTACATTTTTTTAAGATTTTATTTTTTTAAAGTTTTCTATTTCTTCCTGCTGATGCTTTATTTTGGCCAAGGTGTGTATTCAGTTCTTGAAAACTGTCCACAGATCATATCAACAAGGTTTACTTTGATTATTTGAGCCTTTGTTTAGTTATAAAATCACATTTTTTTTCTATTTTCACTTGAGTTTGTTAGAGAGCGTCCACATTTCTCAGCTGAATGACTTTGTTTTGATAATGGATACACCTGTTCTATGGGTCTCCTCCTTACATACTAGTACATCCACATCACAGACCAGCCACTGTGAATGCCATGCAGCCATCACTGCCACCAAAACCCAGCCCCACAAATCTTGCCTACTGTAAACCTTTCCAGGTCCATCCAAAATGCCTACAAGCTTACACCTGTATTTAAGAAGGCTAAATTAAGGGGGACGAAGAGTGGTCTGAAATCGCGAATATGGCGTGCACAAAAACTGACTCCCGAAGCATGGATGGTCCAGTCACATTCTATGCTTAATGATGAATGTACTCTGTGCATCATTTTCCAATTTTGGGTGAATTCTGAGTTCTTGTGCATGTCAGATTTGTGATTTTTGCCCACTATCCTTCCCCTTGAGTATGTTCTGCAGTGTTCCTTGTTCAGACATATGCATGACCAGAATCTGTCGTGAAATGGCAGAACATATGAACCAACAAAATGTCACATGACTATATGACCTACCACTAGCACACAGGCCTGGGGCACTCAATTTTCTACTTCCGAGCAGGTTGAACAGCGTCAACCACCCGTCAACCTTATTCTTCTTGGTGGAGTGACGTGAGGTTGGTGAGGAGGCAGAGAGGGTCCTCATGGCAGTCTCAGCGGTTCTGTTGGACAAAAAAAAAAAAAAAAAAAAAAAATTATATAGGGTGCCTAAACTTGACCTCCAGCAGTCTGAGGGAGGGAAGGGAGGAGGGAGAGGAAGGGAAGCAGTGGGTGCTGGCCTCACCATCCAGCCACCTGTCACCACCTCCAGCTGACCAGGTTAGGTTAGGTTGGGTCTGTTAGTAGTGGTCAGTATGGGAGGGAGTGGCTGGTTATGGAGGTTAGTGTGGAAGGGAGTGACTGGTGAGAGAGAATGTAAGAGACAGACAGACAGGGAAAGAAGTGCAGATACAGACAGAGAGAACGATGGGATAAAACAAACAGACACACAGACAGAAAAAAAAGACAGGTAGGCTAATACACAAAGACAGAGACAGACAGAAAAAAACAAATGCTAACACAGACACAGACAGACAAGCTTATACAGACAGAAAAAGAAACAGAAAGGCAAAAACAGAGACAGACAGACAGACAAGTTTATACAGACAGAGACAGAGAGAAACAGAGGCTAACACAGACAGACAGACAAGCTTATACAGACAGAGACAGAGAAACAGAGAGGCTAACACAGACAAACAGAGAAACAGAGAGGCTAACACAGAGACAGACAGACAGACAAATAGAAAGAACGACAGACAAGCTTAAACAGACAGAGACAGAGAGAAACAGAAGCTAACACAGAGACAGATAGAAAGAAAAACAGACAGACAAGCTTATATATATATATATATATATATATATATATAGAGAGAGAGAGAGAGAGAGAGAGAGAGAGAGAGAGAGAGAGAGAGAGAGAGAGAGAGAGAGAGAGAGAGAGAGTCGTAAAGAAATGAAAAAAAGTTGAAAAAAAGAAAGAAATGAGATGCAAGGTGTGTGTGTGTGTGTGTGTTGGATAGTATATGTTAATGGTCTAAATTTTATAAAGAAATAATTGTGCAATTATATATACATCAGTTTATGGTTACATACACACACACACACACACACACACACGGGCGGTGTAGTCATGGTAGCAAAAACAGTCGTTGGGCATCACAGAGGCATGGGTCATATTCTTCATGCCCGGCACTGGCCGGTATGGCACTCACCCCCGCGGCCCCCATCCACCTCCACGGACCCTATGCCCTATGCGCAGCCTCTGCACCACCCCGGCCACCCCAAAACAAAAAGAGGGGCTAGGGGGCCCTTCCTCCTTCGAGGTGAAGGGGTCGCGTGGGCTTTGCCCTGCACCCATCACTGACGGCAGGCTCCCCGGATGGGGATGCATCATGGAAGCCTGCCGCGCGGTCGTGCCCCCCAGCAAGACCGGATCGGGGTCGAGGCTCGCACCCCGACCCCAACCTCTACTTCTTAATTTGTTTTTGGATATCTTTTTTTGTAGGTGTAGATGAAACTATATTTTAGTTTTATCCGCATAAAAATGCTAAGAGTCACATATTTCCAGGATATGTTACCCTCCTCACTACAAACGTTAAGCACCAGAGTGAGGACGAAGAGAAAACCTGCGTGGGCTACAAAATAGTCTGGATAATAAACAATGGAGGAGTATAGCTAGATAATTTAAATGCACCAGTTTCTTTTGCGTCTTTCAGTGGAATCCTTTCGATCTTCACAAAAACGACACACTTAAGTATTTAAAGGGAGTGTCTACAAAGCAGCTGAGAGTTCCCTAACACACTTCTGCTAAAAAGAAAAAGCTGAAGCTAAAACTAGCCTCAGGATTCCCGCCTGCCAGATAGTGATTCAGTTTTCAAGTCCACGTACGCAGGAAAGCAGACTCAAATTACGCGTCTTTCCACGAGTCTCTAAAACTGTCGAGTCAGCTTTAGCCGAAGCCTGGTCAAAGATTTCGTCCAGGTTTCTCTCTCTCTCCAGAACTAACAAGTACTGTTGATACCTTGCAGGAGTTTATCCAGGCCAACATCGTCGCCCTCCTGCAATTGACGCCTCATCACCCTCCTCACCTGCACTCGATGCCCAGCCACCTTCCGAAGAAGGCACGTCACAGGAACCGGTAGAGCTGACGCTGAATGCTTCACCCCGTGAGAGGAGTAGCCAGACCCGCCCAGAGAGCCATTTATCCTACTCATTGCTACAACAGATTTGCCATACTGGAGGAGGAGGACGAGGAACAGAGCACCTTCTTGGTCGGTGACTCTATGATTCGCCATCAGGTGGTTGAATTCTGTGGCAGAGTCCCCCGTCGTAGGCGTAACTACTGTTATCCTGGAGCTGGTGTTGACGACATCACAGCTGCACTGGACGAGGTCTCCGCTGTGGCCTCTAATGACTCACTCTTTGTTCTCCACACAGGTACAAACGACGTCACCACGACCTGAGTCTGAGGAACTGCTGGACAAGTACCGTAGGCTCATCAAGCAGTATAAGACTAAATCCCCTAATATTTTGATTTCATGAATTCTACCACGGACATGGGATGAGGGCGACTTCTACAGTAAGGCCTTCAGCCTCAACAACAGCCTACAGACTCTCTGCGGAGAGCTTGACGTCGAATTCTTTAACGCCTGGAACGATTTCTACGGCCAGAGTAGACTTTTCCAAAGGGACGGCATACACCTGTCCCCATCGGGGCAGCCAGATTTGAAGGCTCTCAACAACGCCGTACGTAACGCCCGAACAAGAAAAACGACTCTCAGCCACGTCCTTCCATCCCGCCCGTGTAAATAGACACCTCACACCGCAACAGACTCGTAACATTGAACCCTCCAGTACCTCTATTACCAAGCTTCAAGATAACCTAAGAGTCCTTAGTTTCAATGCGCGTAGCCTAAGAAACAAATTTGATGAACTGCGATGTCTTGCTCTGACAGAAAACTTTGACGTAATTGCTATAACTGAAAAATTTATCGACACCACTAATATTGATTTAAGTTCTGAATACAACATAGATGGCTACAGATTCTTCAACAATGATCGTGTAAACCGTAGAGGGGTGGTGTCGCCCTTTTGTCAAAAGCTACTTGCAACCTACTGACAAAACACCAAGAAACAGTAACGTTGAACATTTGTGCGTGCGAGTAAACATTGCAAAAGTCAATTTAAATATATCTGTCACTTACAGGCCTCCGGGGCAATCACTTGATGGCGATCTTGAAATGTACAGCGTCTTAAGGCAGTCACTTAATAACAGCGACTCACTGATACTAGGAGACTTTAACCTCCCCCATATCGATTGGGCGACACTGTCGGGTACAGAAGGTGAGTCCCATAGAATGATCGAATTTCTAGAGGAAAATTAGCTAAGCCAAATGGTTTCTGACCCAACTCGACAAAATAACATACTTGACCTTGTCATAGCGACCCAAGATAACCTAGTCAGTAATGTCACGGTAGGAGAACACCTCGGTTCCTGCGATCATAAACTAGTGCGCGTTGACATTAGAGCTCAAACATCGGTGACTGAAAATAAAGTTAAGGTGCCCAATTTCAAAGAGCCAACTTCGTAGAAACTGACGAAAACTAATAGATATGCAACTATCAGATGACGGCAATGCAGAGGACGCCTGGCTAAACTTTAAAAATCACTTACTCACTCAGCAGGACACATTTGTCCCCTTGTGCGAGAAGCGAATTAACACTAATAAAAGTCCACCTTGGTTTAATAGCGAAATTAAACACTCAGTCAAGGAGAGAAAATTGTCTTACAGGTTAAAGAAAGACCAAAGCACGCCCGAAAACATTAGACTTTTCAATGATGCAAGGCGACGAGTAAAAAGATTAGTGCATCAGGCAAAGCGTAGATATGAAGAAAATATTGCAGCCAACTGTAAAAATAATCCGAAATCCTTCTTCAGTTACATAAACAACAGAAAGGCGATCAGAAGTGGAATTGGACCTTTAACAAACAGCGACAGTGCACTAGTGACTGACAGCCAACACTTTGCAAACCTATTAAATAATTAATTTTCCTCGGTGTTTAATAATAACAGTCTTCCCACCATCACCACCAACACCAGTACTAATGTAAATCCCGAGCATGCATTGTCTAACTTTGAAATAAACCCGATGAAGTCCTTAAAGCCCTCAAATCACTTAAAACAAATAAAAGTCCTGGACCTGATAAAGTATATCCAACTCTGCTGAAAGACACAAAGAGCGAAATACTCTCCCTCACAACCGTATTCAATATGTCCTTGCGACAAGGCATTGTCCCTTCAGATTGGAAAAGGCTAACGTGACACCGATTTTAAGAAAGGAGACAAAAGTACCAGGTAATTACAGGCCCATTAGTCTAACTTCGGTTGTAGGTAAGCTACTTGAGGGCATAATTAGAGACAAAATTGTGAGTTACCTTGAAAGCCACTCATTAATTGGGGACTCACAACATGGCTTCCGAAACAAAAGATCCTGCCTATCAAATCTATTAACCTTTTATAACGACCTCTTCACTGTTTATGACGTAACCAAATCACTGGACGTAGTCTATCTTGATTTCCAGAAAGCGTTTGATAAAGTCCCGCATCATAAATTACTTTACAAATTAAAGCAAATAGGTATTGACGGTCAGGTAAACCAATGGATCGCGAATTGGTTGAGCAACAGACAACAAAGAGTAGTGATTGACGGATTTAACTCAGAGTGGGCGCCTGTCACTAGTGGCGTCCCTCAGGGCTCGGTCCTTGGCCCAGTGCTCTTCATTATTTACATCAACGACGTGGATGTTGGACTCAGCAACCGCATTAGTAAATTTGCAGACGACACAAAGATTGGTAACTCGGTTCTCACTGACGAAGACAGGCAAAGCCTCCAAGAGGATTTGCACAAAATTTCAGCTTGGTCGGATAGATGGGAGATGCCCTTATACGTAGACAAGTGCCAGGTCCTTCAAGTTGGAACGAGGAATAAAAAGTTTGATTACGAAATGCGCGGCGTTAAACTCAAAAGCGTTCAATGCGTCAAGGACTTGGGGTTCAAAATCGCGTCAAACCTCAAATTCTCACAGCAATGCATCGATGCAGCAAATAAAGCGAACAGAATGTTGGGCTTCATTAAAAGAAACTTTTATTTAAGAATAAAGATGTAATACTCGCTCTACAACAGTTTAGTCAGACCCCACTTGGAATATGCGGTACAGTTTTGGTCTCCCCACCATGCAAAGGATATTGCTAAATTAGAAGGTGTTCAGCGTCGGGCAACGAAAATTATCCCTTCCTTGCGCAACAAATCCTACGAAGAAAGGCTTTCACCCTTAACATGTTCTCTTGAGAAACGTCGCCTCCGAGGAAAACTGATCGAATGTTTTAAAATACTTAATGGTTTCACGAATGTAGACAGATCAACATTGTTTATGATCGATGACACTTTGCGCACGAGGAACAATGGCGTAAAACTCAGATGTAGACAAGTAAATTCAGACTGCACCAAATTTTTCTTCACCAACGTTGTAGTGCGAGAATGGAATAAGCTCCCATCATCAGTGGTCCAGTGTAACACGATTGACTCCTTCAAAAATAAGCTCGACCGTCACTTCCTTCAACTTAATATCAACTAGAGTAGAAATGCAACGTTTTGGAGTCTTCTGATTAATGTAAAATCACTTAGGTTTAAGGACAGACCACCAAGTCTGGACCATGGGGTCTGTGTGGTCTGATTTTCTATGTAAATCTATGTAAATCTCTCTCTCTCTCTCTCTCTCTCTCTCTCTCTCTCTCTCTCTAGATAGATAGATAGATAGATAGATAGATAGACAGATAGATAGATAGTTTAGTCAGACCCCACTTGGAATATGTGGTACAGTTTCGGTTTCCCCACCATGCAAAGGACATTGCTAAATTAAGAGGTGTTCAACGTCGGGCAACAAAAATGATCCCTTCCTTGCACAACAAACCTTGCGATGAGAGGCTCTCAACCCTTAACATGTTATCTCTTGAGAAACGTCGCTTCCGAGGAAAACTGATCGAATGCTTTAAAATACTTAATGGCTTTACGAATGTGGATAAATCAAAATTATTTATGATCGATGACACTGCGAACGAGAATAATGGCACAAAACTTAAATGAGACAAGTAAATTCAGACTGCACCAAATATTTCTTCCCCAGCGTTGTAGTTCGAGGTTGGAATAAGCTCCCGCCTTCGGTGGTCCAGTGTAACACGATTGACTCATTTAAAAACAAGCTCGACCGACACTTCCTTCAACTTAATGTTACCTAGAGTAGAAATACAAAATTTTGGAGCCATCTGATTAATGTAGAATCACTTGCTAATAGGTTAAAGGACAGATCATCTAGTCTGGACCATGGGGTCTGTATGGTTTTATTTTCTATGTAAATCTATGTAAATTCTCTCTCTCTCTCTCTCTCTCTCTCGCGCGCGCGAGTGGTCTGCGGATATGGTGAGCCCGGGAACCTAGGTTCGAGTCCCACCGATGACACACTGACTGTTTTAAACCATCGCCGAGTGGCGAAATATTACCCACTTGCTGCCCATATCTTCAATCAACCCTGACTTCAGGGACTTCGGTCAAGAGGAGCACCGGGGGCCAGCATGAGTTAAGCAAGTGGCATACATCACGGCAGCCACTATAAATAAAATTCGCCTGCGCCAATAACGAGGTGGGGTCGTCCAAGAAACTCAAGCAAGCCTACCGGCGTTATAGACAGCACCTTAAAAAAAAAATAACGGGAGGCAGGACACAACCCCCGACTAATACCCATTCACTGCTGGCTGGACTACTGGACCGCTAGTTGGACAGGGAAAGACTGCCCATCCATCTCCCTTCCGCCCGGGAATCGAACCCGACACCTCTTGGTTGTACGGCGAGCGCCCTGCCATTGCACTACGGAGCCCCGTGCACGTACGTACGTGAGTGTGTGTGTGTGTGTGTGTGTGTGTGTGTGTGTGTGTGTGTGTTTTATGGTATGGGAAGGTAGACTAAAGCTGGCGTCACATTTAAACCTATTTTTCGCTTGTTGCTTGCCGAGCGCTGAGTATTTATTCTTTTGCGGGCAAGTGAGCAGGATCATCACCATTAAAAAAATCAGTATGTCAACCATCGAACATCATCACTTGCGGCGGCATATACATAAATAAGCAAACAAACAGACAAACATCCAGAGTAATGGTCGTCACCGTTATCCGCCTTTCCATCAACAATTGCAGATTATAGGAATTCTACATATACCGTTAAGATGATCACTTTTGGAAGGGGAGAGAGAGAGAGAGAGAGAGAGAGAGAGAGAGAGAGAGAGAGAGAGAGAGAGAGAGAGAGAGAGAGAGAGAGAGAGAGAGAGAGAGAGAGAGAGAGAGAGAGAGTGTGTGTGTGTGTGTGTGTGTGTGTGTGTGTGTGTAATTCACCACGGCCTGATCACGAGTTGGACTCGCAATCGCCAGTAAGTACCTTCCTGACAAGAGCAAGACTCAATATAGTCAATCTCCGGGTACTGCCAGGACCTCCAAACACCACACACCCCATCCCCTTGCTCAGAAGGGAACAGTCATCACTCCTTGTCAGCGGAAAAATCCTATCCTGATCGGGGCTCAAACCTCTGCCTTCCAGGTCGCAAAGCCTGGCAGCGCCGAGATTTAAACCCCTGCGCTCTGGACTGCTGTGGTTTTTTTTTTTTTGGGGGGGGGCGTGTGTGTGTGTGTGTGTGTGTGTGTGTGTGTGTGTGTGTGTGTAGGTGAGGGCCTTGGTCTTGGGTGAGGGTGGGTGGTTGACGCGACAAGTCTTAACAGTCTGTCCCACAGCGCTGAGGCAACGAGAGGAATGCTGAGCAGGGCAATCAGGCCCCGTGTTGGGAAGTGGTTTGGCCTAGCTAGCCTGTCCTGCTGCTCGGCTGGCTCTGGCCGTGGAGGAAAGGGAGGATGGGGCGAGAGGTTGGAAGAAGGAGGGAAGAAAGGGAATAGATGGGAAACAGCCTGTCAGCGTCGTGGGTAAGGTGTAATGCGCTATTGTGTGTGTGTGTGTGTGTGTGTGTGTGTGTGTGTGTGTGTGTGTGTGTGTGTTGTTCCTGCTGCTCCTAAAAAGAGTGCAGAGTGGCCGAAAGAATTTCGGGAAGATAGGTGTCCTGATACCATCCTCTTGAAAGAAGCTATATATATATATATATAGAGATAGAGAGAGAGAGAGAGAGAGAGAGAGAGAGAGAGAGAGAGAGAGAGAGAGAGAGAGAGAGAGAGAGAGAGAGAGAGAGAGATTGTTTAATCTGCATTAATCCTATTGTCCAAAGTCTGTCTAACTGTTCTTAACCAAACGGCATCAAACAACCACCCAAGCGCTGCTGTATCCCTACCCTGGCGAATATTTTAGGTGTAGGAAGTGACGGTTGTTTAATTTTAATGTAAACAATTATGTCTGTCGCGAACGTACATAAAATCAGACAACGGTTCGCCGCTCAAAGTTGACTGAACACTGCTGAGCCCATGTCCATCACTGAATCTATAGACTTTATAGGCGTATCAGCGCGTGCTGGTTGTGTGTTACCGGAACCCGTTTTCTATTCCCATTTTCATGACTGGCATTGATCAACGCGTTGGGTCATTGAGTGAGGGTGGGAGACATTTGGGTGACACGGGTAATCGTTCAACTGTCTTCCCAAAGAACGTAAACACACCAGCAGATCCTTCAACACACCTCTTGTCTACGTTTGGGTGAGATAGGCTTCTCTCACCGCAAGGCCTCTTTTTCTTTCATTATGAGAAGAGGGGCAGCCAGCCTGTCCTGCGCCCCGCCTCTGTCTACGTGGTCAGGGTAACAGATTGGTCTCGAGGGCAAAATCTATCTAAGAACTTGATCATATTGAGCGAGGTGGGAATAAGAGAGGAAGAACATGCTGGCTGTGGAAACAGAATCTTCACGCCCTGGTGTAAGACCACGTGAAGATAACAATGCGCTGTGTGTGTGTGTTTGTTTGTTTGTGTGTGTGTGTGTGTGTGTGTGTGTGTGTGTGTTGTTCCTGCTGCTCCTAAAAAGAGTGCAGAGTGGCCGAAAGAATTTCGGGAAGAGAGGTGTCCTGATACCCTCCTCTTGAAAGAAGCTATATATATATATATATATAGAGAGAGAGAGAGAGAGAGAGAGAGAGAGAGAGAGAGAGAGAGAGAGAGAGAGAGAGAGAGAGAGAGAGAGAGAGAGAGAGAGAGAGAGAGAGAGAGAGAGAGATTGTTTAATCTGCATTAATCCTATTGTCCAAAGTCTGAACCGTTCTTAACCAAACGGCATCAAACAACCACCCAAGCGCTGCTGTATCCCTACCTTGGCGAATATTTTAGGTGTAGGAAGTGACGGTTGTTTAATTTTAAAGTAAACAATTATGTCTGTCGCCAACGTACATAAAATCACACAACGGTACGCCGCTCAAAGTTGACTGAACACTGCTGAGCCCATGGCCATCACTGAATCTAAAGACTTTATAGGCGTATCAGCGCGTGCTGGCTGCCTTGTGTTACCGGAACCCGTTTTCTATTCCATTTTTCATGACTGGCATTGATCAACGCGTTGGGTCATTGAGCCCTGGCGGGAGACATTTCTCAGGGGTGACACGGGTAATCGTTCAACTGTCTTCCCCAAAAGAACGTAAACACACCAGCAGATCCTTCAACACACCTCTTGTCTACGTTTGGGTGAGATAGGCTTCTCTCACCGCAAGGCCTCTTTTCCTTTCATTAGCGCGAGGCGAGGGGGCAGGCCAGCAGACCCCCGCGCCCCGCCTCTTGTCTACGTGGTCAGGGTAACAGATTGGTCTCGAGGGCAAAATCTATCTAAGAACTTGATCATATTGAGCGAGGTGGGAATAAGAGAGTGGAAGAACATGCTGGCCGTGCTGACTCGAATCTTCACGCCCTGGTGTATGAGTGGACGACCACGTGAAGATAACAACTGCTTTGCCTGTGTGTGTGTGTGTGTGTGTGTGTGTGTGTGTGTGTGTAATTAATAGACCGTGCATTCCTTCCTCCAGCTGTCTTGAAGGAGCGCCTGGCTGAGCATCTGGTGCATTATTTTTTATATATTCATTTTGCGAGGTGAGTGAGTGTACGTCTGAAGGCGTCTTAGGCGGAGAGCGAGAAACTTGAACGTAACTCTCGTGTTTATGGCAGAGGAACACATATTTACTGTGTAGCTAATGATCACGAGCAGGAAGGATACTCTCTCTGTTTTGTTCTCGGAGTATATCACTCTAATCCTTTTATTTTCTTCCTAAATTTGTATCTTTCAAGTCTTATTTTCATGTTCTTTTCACCTCCAGCATTACCGCGATCACTACCACCACCACCACCACGGCTATCACCACCACCATCGACACCACGAGACCCTCCCCCACCGCCTCACCTCCAACCAAACCAACATCTGTTTTTCTTATTACTTTTTCAACGTGGGTTTCTATTTTTTTGCTCTCTTCTCGTTTCGGCAATACCCTCCTCTTTACCTGTTGTATATTTCCTCTATACTTCCATTCTAAGCTTCTTGGCAATACCTGCTTAACCCTAGTGTCCCTTTCAAGGATGTTTTTAATGCAAAATTCCAAAGCTATTACTTATTTTGGTTTCTTCCTCTCATTCATAATGAATATTAAACATCTTCAAAAACAATATAATAGCTACATCTTCCACTTCTCAACCCTTCCCTCTCATCAGTACATGACAGAGTGCTCAGACTGTCCCTCATGTTTACCTTCTCTTCCCACCCGACTACTCCCTTCTCTTGCGTCCTCTTGATTCTCTTTTCTCTCACACTTGTCGTCCTAAAGTTAAAGCGTTGATGACTTAATATTATGGACTTATCATTTGAAGGGGATCTTGATGAGAAAGAGGAGTCAAGGGAAAGAAAACGGAAGTGTGATATATATATATATATATATATATATATATATATATATATATATATATATATATATATATATATATATATATATATATATATATATATATATATATATATATATATATATATATATATATAGTGAAAAAAAGCTCAAGCTCCTTTCCTTTCTCGCTCATTGTCTGCCTCTCGGAGTAATTCTAAAACTTAAAGCCCCGAATAAATTACTTATTCATTACGCCCCAAAACTTTCCAATAATTAATACAACACTTATGTTTTAATTACATAGGCATCACTCTTCAATTTTTCTTCCTTCTCCGGGTAAAAAAAAAGAACCTAAATTATGGGAAGAGATGGTAATAAATTAATGTGAGGCGGGCGTGGGCGGCGTGTGGCGAGGCGGCGCGGCGCGGGGAGCGATGCGTGGCCCGGGGAGGTGCGGGTGGTGGGGGTGGAGGAGATTGAAGATATGAACAGATAGAGGAAAAAGAAAAATGGGAGAGATGAATAAATGGACGGGAAAACACGCATTAACATAGATAAGTAAATACAGATAATATTGGCTCAACAAATGAAAAACAGAGAAAAGGCAAAAGCGACCAAGTGGAATAGCATAAGCAACACCAAAACTAACAAAACACACAAATGGAGGCGAACAACCCCCCCCCAAAAAAAAAAAATAATCACAATCTAGAAAAATAAATATATTCCGAAATAATGTAAAAAGCAACAACCACAACCACGACGCACAGTTCCACGCCACACAACGCCACACCATACCACACCACACCACACTACATAAAGCCCCGCTCCGCCATACCACACCACACCACACCACACCACGCCACGCCACGCCACGCCCTACCCCAACAAAGTAATGTATACGCCAGCAGGCACCATAATCTGTGTCTGCGGCAGAGACCAGCACCCAAACCTTTCTTGAGGCGAGTTTGAGTTGAAAGTTTTGAGGGAGAGGCAGATGAGGAGGAGGAGGAGGAGGAGGAGGAGGAGGAGAAAACAAAGATGAAGATGAGGAAGGAGGAACGAAAAGGAGGATGAACCCGAAAAGGAGGAAGTTTTTTTTTTTTGGGGGGGGGGTGAAGGCTTTTCTTTCCTTCCCTACTTTCTACCCCGCACTCACTCACTTACTCTCTCTCTCTCTCTCTCTCTAACCAATACTCTGTCGTGGCTCCGCAGAAGGCATGCCGCATGCCTAGCGCAGCCAAGCTCATGTACCCACTCGTATAGCCGAGAGACTAAAAAGGAACTTCGCATTTTCGTTGCCTTGTGTGAATACCGCCGGGATCTGTTACAAAGACACACGGCACACAGTTTTACCCAGATAACACCACGCAACACCTGAGAGACGAACACATCACCATCACGAGGAAGGTTTTTACCAGGTCTAGTCGAGCGATAACAGCAAGCTAAAGCCCGGGTCACACATAGCCGAATCGCTTCTGAATCCAGCCCAAATGTCATTCGGGATATTCGGGCATGTTCAGGGCAAATTTTAAGGTCATTTGTCGAGTTCAGAATCGGTTTGCATTCGGAAATATGTTTCGAATGCAAACCGAATGCAGACCAACCCCGAACAGAATGCAAACCAAATGCGTTCCGAACTTACACCGAATTCCGAAATTCAAAATTTAAGTTTTTTTCTTTACCGAATGCAAACCGAATGCAAATCGAATGTAAACCGAATGCATACAGAATGCAAACCGAATACAAATCGAATCCAGTACGAATCGAAATTTGGGTATATATACCGGTATGTCAATTCTAGAAAACCCCAGAAAACGCGGATTGATTTATTTGTTGAGCATGCAATCATGGGTCCGCCACAACAACGGTCATACGGCGACCAAACACGGAAGAAAGTCACACTCCTTTATCTGGAAACACAAAGGAAATAATACATTTTTACATCTTCCAGCCCAGAAGAGCACGGAAACGTCAGTAGCCGCGTGTTCCTGGCGTGGCTCGGAGCAGACAAGAACCTGATCAAAAATGAAATATCTAGCTCAATAGCCACGCGTCATCGAGAGCTTCTATCACTGACAGCCGAGTATTGAGGTATATACAACACGTCGGCGCCATCCACTCCAACGCCCGTCCAAAAGAGCGTGGCGTGAGTTACGGTACGAGGGTAAAGCTTGAGGCCACTGATAAAGGCAGCAGCAGCAACATAAGCATTATAACGATTATATTCCAGACTCCGGCGGGTCTTGGGGACGTCGTGATCAGCTCTGCAAAAAAGGAAAAGCAGCAGTAAAGGTTATTTATTTTCACGACGAAGGCAGTGTTGAAAGTTGGTTGTGGCAGTAGTAGTAGTAGTAGTAGTAGTAGTTGTTGGTGGTGGTGGTGGTGTTTTTGTTTTTGTTGTTGTTGTTGTTGGTGGTGGTGGTGGTGTTGTAGTAGTAGTATTGGTAGTAGTTTCCGTTGTTTTCTCTTGTTACTGCACGTGAGATATGACTGAAAGGCGTTGCAGAGAAGGCAAGCGTATACACACGCGGTCTGTAAGCGAATATGTACTCTAGGGGATGGAGGTGGACGGAACGGGACCCGTCGGGAAGGAAGACTGGGCTAAAAGGAGGGAAAGGGAAGGAAAGCGGTGCTGGAAAGTTACTAAAGTGAGGGGAAGGGGGTTGAGTGGGCACTGGCATGGGAGGGGGGCGGGAAGAGGCACTTAAAGGTCGCGTTGAAAGGGTGAGGGGAAAGGAGGCGTGGTGGAAACGAGGAGGGAAAGGGAGTCTTGTGGGGGAGCGCACGAGGGGACGCTAAGGGTTGAGGGGTACACAGAGTTTCTGAAAGAGGCAGGTTTTGCGTTGTGGATATTTGCATTTTGTGAAAGAGAGCGATGGTGGTGTCGCGAGCAGGGGTGAGAGGAGGAGGGGGGGTGGGGGGGGCGAGGGGCTGAGGGGCGGCGTTGTTATGGTAATGGTGGTCGTGGTGGTGGTGGTATTTTTGGGTTGTTGTTGTTGAACTTTCCCTCCATTATAACTTCCCAACATAACTTTGCAACAACACTCTGCTCCTGCTGATTAAAACTTGCTGACGTCACAATGTCTTCTTTAAAAGCGAAAGAAATCAAACGACAAGTAATTACAGTTTAATTAGTGTGTGCCAGCACCTTGGAGGAACGATTCTCAAATAAACCAACCCACAAGACTGCTAATCCCCTTCACGAATACATTAAGTTGCTGCCACGAATAATCGGCTTAATTACAGTGAGAAGGAATATTGTTTGTTCTGGCGTCCTGGGTGCAGCTGAGCACAAGCTACCCGCGTTCTACCTTAATTAAAAAAACGTTATTAGTCAACCAGAACAGAAAACGGAGCTGTAGTTTTTTTTATGGATGCTGTAGTCGGGAGTATGAAAATATAAACAAATTCGACTGATGTTGACCCTGATGTTGACCCTCGTCTCCTTAAAAACAGACAAGCAATGAAAAAAATGACGTAAAAATCTGATTGTTTGATTTTGTAAACTTGTAAACTTAAGGAGAAGCATCCTCGTCTCGCCGTGTAGTGATTTTTAGTCAACGGCCCCGCCCGCCTCTCTCTCTCTCTCTCTCTCTCTCTCTCTCTCTCTCTCTCTCTCTCTCTCTCGTACTGATCGTCGCCGCTCTCCTCCACCTGCGTCCCCTCGCCCTCCCTTTCTCCCTGTCACACCAAGAGATGAGAAACAAATGTGCGTGTCGTTTCCATTTCCCTTCTCTTGTTCGTGTCCAAAATGTTGTGTTGGCCTCGCATTCCTCGCACCCTCCTCGCCCTTCCTTAGTGGCAGTTGTTTCTCCCTTTTAGTAGTTCTTTCTGACGGCACAGTGGGTCTCACTTACACTGGGATACTACTGTTTTTTTTTTTCCCCGTCTGTCAATTGTCCAACTCCTTTCTCCCCAAAGCACGAATGAGGTGAGATTTTTTTTTTTTTTTACGTTACTGTTGGATCCGGTTATTGCGTGCGGACCGCACTGATGGGGACCTAATTACTTTTTTTTCATCTATTTGTCATCAGGAAAAAGGCTTAAAAGCGACAGCGGATATCCAGCCTTTTGAGAGTGTGTTTACGCTGTTGTTTTTCTTGTTGTCTTCCTTCGTTTTTTTTTTTTTTTGTCCTTTCTGAAAGTTAAAAAAGATGCGAAAGCTATTCCAAGAACCTCCCAATTTTGCAGGAAAGCGTAACACACAGGAGACGAATAGTTTTCCTTACTCTTTTTCAAGCTACAGGATGGAAAAATATTCGGTCCGATCTGAGACGCCTTTCATGTTAGCCGAGGAACATTATACAAAAAATATCAGAGTTTTCGCTGCTTTCCCAACCGGATGTTCTTTCTGCTCTGTTCTCATTTTCTAGTATCTCTCTCTCTCTCTCTAAATAGATAAATAAATAAATAAATAAATAAATATAATTAAAAAATAATAATACACACCAATAATCATATGAAAAGGCAAAAACATTTTCACAACAATTAAAATAATCACGAGGAGGAAAAAAAAAAAAAATCAATAGTTATTACACTACACAGCAACAATAAACAAAGGTGCAGGTGTGCATGGCTCAGGCGTTGCCATAAACAAGGAAAACTTAGCTTAGGCGACGCATAACTCCGCGAGCCTCAAGGAATGAAAAGATAAAGCATATTACGCGGGACTCGCCATGAATTCAAAGTCCAAAAAAAAAATCTTCAGGATGCAAATTTCATGCTGATGAGATCACGGAAATAAATCGACAGTTTTGCGCCTTATGTGCGGTGGTGAGGGTGATGCACGGCGCCATTCAGGGCCGTTACCGCCCTCAACTCAGCGATGCGGGAATCTAAATCACCCCCTTTGATGCATTACACTAAAAACCGCACACACTTACCTGCAGATGAATGTTCCACTCCATCAAGCAAGACTCCTCTCGCCCGCATCCCGTGCTGAAGAAACCGAGAGGGAGGGAGGGAGAACGTCTTACCACCACACGTGCGCCACACACCTGCTGATGAAAACGGTAGTTAATTGAGAAGGCCCAAGACCAAAGAGTATGTTAAAGAAAGGTTACCACTACACCTAGTCACGTAACTATATGCTAAGTCCAAGTCCAGAATATTGTTTAATTTTATGTAACATGAATAGTGACTTTGATGGCTTTTAAGATATTTGTCTGTCTGTCTGTCTGTCTGTCTGTCTGTCTGTGTCTGTCTGTTTGTCTGTCCGGATGCTCAGCGGCTCCTGGATTTCCGCCTCGATTTCTTCCCTCGCGTCTTCCCATTTTACTCGCTGTGCACGTACAAAGGGGCTCAGGGAATACGGTTATACTATGTTTCTTTTTACCAGCCACGTTAGCGAATGTTAGTTTGTCTGTTTGTCTGATACTCTGTTTGTCTGCCTGTCTGCGTGTGTGCCCGGCGGCTGGCAGGATTCCGTTAAATCGGCGGCCTCTAGTTCCTTCCTTTCCTTGGTCCTTTCCCCTCTTCTCCTGCCTCTCCCATCCCTCCTGCTCATTTATAACTGTCGTCCTTGCAGCCCCGGGCACTAAGGCTGTATTTGGCTGCCGGACTTATCACAGGGACCCCATCTGCATAGAAAGGCGCCATTATTCAGCCAGTTAACCCGAGAGTCCTGCCTTGCCTCTGCCCCCTACCGCCCCTCTTCGTCTCCCTTCACCAGCCCGCTTGCCCCCTCAGTGCCGGCCTCATTTCTCCCCACAACCCCTCTCTGCATGATCTTTTTTCCTCCTTTTCTAAGATTCGTATTATTTAGCAAAGGAAATAATAGAGAAAAAAGCCTATCAAGCGTGGATGACTGATGATCATTGCAGCGAGTACGCGTATATTTCACGTGTGTTTCAGGCGAGAGGATCAACGTGTTTGTTTCATGTATGATTAGTGGAGCTTCAACGCTTCAATCGTGTCGCGCGCCTTGGCTCATGAATTCGTCAAGCCGCGTTGATGAAATATCGATGCTGGCGTGAATCCTGTTTTGTTACGTGGGATAACATTCAGGAGTGTTCGTTGGTTCCTTTTATCGAAGATGATCTGTTTTCTTCTCGTGAATCTGACAAGCCGCAAAGATGAAATATCAAAGGCGACGTAAATTCTATTATTTAGGAATGAAATATTGAGGCTCTTTAAGTTTATTTTGCTCCTTTCTGCATGGCATCAGGTCTCTATACAGGTCATTTGCATATTTCTACATGTATTGGACAGTGCGCCTGATTCATGGTTGTGGTAAAAAGTGGTTGTGTTAACTCCTGAGCCGAAGTAAGCTGAAACGCGTTTGATATGGAATGAAGTCAACTGAGAGGAGTTCCCTTCACCCACCAGGAAGTGTTCAACAATGCCAAAGAACTTCCAGTGATAAATGTCAACTGCGTGATGAACAAAATCCATCCACATGAAACAGTTATTTTTTTTTTAATTTTATGGTAGAACTAATGTTATGCTCTTTCTCTGTGTGTGTGTGTGTGTGTGTGTGTGTGTGTGTGTGTGTGTGTGTGTGTGTTTTAGAGAAAACGCTTGAGTGCTACTAAAAATGTTATGCACTGACTCATTCCTAAATTAATAATGCAACTACTGCTATCACTATCGAATAAATCTTGCAGCTCTAGCGACTAAGTCTTCAACGCTCTTGACCCTTTCAAGATGTAAAGTCTCTCAAGAAACAAAGAAACGAACAAAAAGACCATATTTTGCTGCTTAGTTCCTTACCGTGTAGGATCCTGGGGCTGTGCGTTTGTTTAAGCATCAAGTTATAATGTTTATCTGGGAATGATATCAACTGAAGAAGCAAAAAAAGATCTTTGCTAACTGTAAAATCATAAAGTAAGTTACATTATCTGTCTTCCTTCTATCTGAAACTATTATGAATCTAGGGAACAAAATGAAATTTTACTGAACTACAAAAGGGGTGTGGGAACGGAGGAATGGGTATTGAAATTAAGGGTATTGATGATTACTTAGAAAGGGAAAGTTGGTGGCATACGCTTGTGGTCGTGGCAACGGTGTTCAGCCGTTTCATTGACCCTTGAGCATGTTATGTATGGGTAAGAACCCAGAGCTACAGAGCAAGTGTAACATCCGGATTATCACAGTTTATCTTCCCCAGGTACCCATTTATCGACCAGCTCAAAAGGGAGGATGAACAGCGAGCAGACTGGGCTGCGGTCGACCATCAGGCCCCATCAAGAAAGCCTACCGGCGCCATAGGCAGCATTACTCAGGGAACATATGCCAGTTTGTACGCACCATTACAGTTCATACTCACATCAGAAAACAAATATTCGCGTATGATGATTACTCTAAATAGAAACCGATTGACATTATTTCGGGAACATGCCTTCGGTTGTGAGTACTAATTGGAACGGTGCGTACAAACTGGCAAACATGCTTTTGTGTTGGTGTAAGCCTTGTGGAACACCTGAATATCTAAAGCCTGAAATAAAGTGTTGGTCATACATCTGGCGCAGCAAAGCAATAACAAGCTCGGCCTGTCTCATTTTGTTAAGCTTGCTATGTAATTTAAAATGCCTTGAAGGAAGGTAATTTTATAGATTTAGTAGTGTGAAAATTTTCCTCCGAGATTCTCAACTTTTCAATTACCTCGTTTGCGGTTTTATGTCCATCCCCCCTTCTTTTTTGAGCCTTGAATATCGTCACTTCTTGCAGTAAACTGTTTCTTACTGCCTCCCTTTTAAAACATCTGAATATCATGTTTTCTCTATTTTATAACCTTTGTTACACATCCACTGACGCATGGATGTATACAAATACTATTTCTAATAAAGATAAATAATGAAACACACACACACACACACACACACACACACACACACACACACACACACACACACACTACCCGTATGATGAACAACCAAGCCAACACACACTCATAATACTCACGCATCAGTTCTGGAGCTTTCGCGTGTTCCCTGCAGCGTCTTCGGCCGCCCACACCTCCACCGGCCAGCTGCTAGGGTGTGTGTGTGTGTCTCTGTAGCGCATGGCGACAAACAAACAAAAAATTAACAACTGAAAAAGTGACAATGTATAATAATTGAGGAAGGAGAGAGAGAGAGAGAGAGAGAGAGAGAGAGAGAGAGAGAGAGAGAGAGAGAGAGAGAGAGAGAGAGAGAGAGAGAGAGAGAGAGAGAGAGAGAGAATATTAACTAAACAAACTTCTAGTAAAATATTCATACATAAGAAAATGAACAAAAAAGAATTATAATGGAAACGTGACATGGAGAAGAAAACATTAAACAAGCAAAAAATGACATGAAAGTAAAAATATCGTAAAAGTATGAAAACAAACAAACAAAAACCTTATAAAAAATACACGACCAAAAAACAATTAATTATTTGTGGTTGGGAATGGAAACTGGAGAGGTGGGCGGCGGTGGTGGTGGGGATGGCGATGTGGTGTGGGCGGCGGTGGTGATGGCGGAGGTAGTGGCGATGCTAGTGGTGTGCTACTTGGGTTTGCAAGGCCTTGGGAACGAGACTTGAGCCTCATGATTGCAAGTTCTTCACGCGGGCAATACAATCATGACAAACCAAGTGGCGTAGTTCATGCATTGTGGACGACCTAACCAACGACCTTCTCATGTTTCCAGCGTCCAAGGCGAACTAGACCTTTTGCCTGGCAGGACTCAACATTCGTTAGCACATCCACAGTTGTTACAGAGTTCTTAGGGCAGTTTTCAGACATTCAGATATCAGGCTTCTCACTTTTCACGTGCACCTGAAAGTCTCAACTAATAACACAGTAAAGGAGTTGTACTGTATAGGTTAATTGTACAAGAAATGTTCAACAAAGGGAGGAAGAGGATGCCTGCCGGTCACTCCCAAAACAGTATATAGATATGAGAATGTAAAGAAAAATAAACTGCCATATCAATATAATTATCACTTATTAACATATCACCAACAACTATTTTATACAATGGAATCAGCAGAAATGATTGAGAAATTTTAAATAAGATCATATGATCAAGAGTCTCCACATATCATCATCAGCCGGGGCCAAACTGTGTGTAGTACTTTTAACACTAAAGGATAGCAAAAGAAGAAAATCCATCACACCATGAAGCGTGTGACCCCCGGCCAGGCGTACAGTGTACAGGAGACGGCAGGGTCCCACTAACACGACAATAATACCAAAGGCCCATTGCTGCCACGTCATGGGCTGCACAGAGACTCCCTCAAGTGAAGCTGCTATTTTTGGGATGTGGACACTGATAGTGTTGGCACTCTGACAGCAATGTAGGAGTGGCTGCCCTTGGAACTCCAGGAATATGCAGGGGAACATTGGAGGTCATAATATTTTCCTTTAATTACTAGCAGTTGAACTGTTAAAGGAAATAAGTTTCCTCAGAACCAGGGTGGACTGCGTCATTCTGGACAGCAGGCACTCTGCCCTTTCATTAAGCTGAATGCTAACATGAGATGGTAACAGCTAAAATGGACCTTGCCACAAGTTCTCTCATTGGAACAAGTGTCGACAGTAAATTACATCACAGTCCGCTGGAGAGGAAGACACGAACACGAGAATTAAATAACTATATGTAATATATAGCACATACAGAAAAAAAGGTCAGAATGCGGACTTTACCTTTTCTGATGCCAGGCTATGAGAAGCTTGTCGAGAACGTGGACCCAAGTTTGGCACAACACCCCAGCTCTGAAGCGCTGAGAAGACAAAGCCTTGACCGGAAACGCCGTGATCAAAGGTTCTTGGAGGAGTATTAGCTATAAATGTATGAAAAGAGGCAACAAATAATGATATTCATTATTTATTTAGAAAATACTTACACACGAAAAGTATGACTGACAGAAAAAAGTATGACAGCAGATAATCGCAGCAGAGATCAGCGTTTTTTTCAGCGTCGGAGGTAGAGGCCGTGCCATCGTGTCCCCTTGGGGTGGACCTATACAGACATGCAAGCAGACAAACCACAGTGTGTGTGTGTGTGTGTGTGTGTGTGTGTGTGTGTGTGTGTGTGTGTGTGTGTGTGTGTGTGTCTGTGTGTGTGTGTCTGTGTGTGTCTCTGTGTGTGTCTCTGTGTGTGTCTCTGTCTGTCTCTGTGTGTGTGTGTGTGTGTGTGTGTGTGTGTGTGTGTGTGTGTGTGTGTGTGTGTGTGTGTGTGTGTCTGTCTGTTTGTCTGTGTGTGTGTCTGTGTGTGTCTGTCTGTCTGTCTGTCTGTGTGTGTGTGTGTGTGTGTGTGTGTGTGTGTGTGTGTGTGTGTGTGTGTGTATCTCTCTCTCTCTCTCTCTCTCAAGAGGAAAGGGGATTCAATGAGCAACAATTACCATATATGTTCGCAAACTTACTCCTAATGAATAAGTGATTCTTATTATCAACATACAATATGCACGTCAGATCAACCAAATGCTGCCCCGTTTACTGTGAATCAAACAGGGACACACTATATAGTTAAGAGGCATTTTTTTCGTCTCTCATATCTGGGTCAAGAGCGTGAGACTGGTTATACAGCGTGGCGTGTGGGCGCCGTGACGGCCCCTGTGTCGCCGACACACCTCAGTGAACGTGACAGTAACGGAGAGTTATACATCTGATAAGGTTATGATATGTACACTGCTTCAGTTAGTCACTACCCACATGCTGTCCTGAAAATCACCAGCCAACCCAGACTCTAGATTCTCTCTCAAAAGAGAGGATCAAAGATGAGCTTCGGGGGGGCAGCATGAGCCCAGAAAGATGGCGCCACTATAAACACTTGTCTGCGTCATAACGGATTGGGGCCGACCATCAGGACCCACCAAGAAAGGAGGGTGCGTCACATCTCCTACGACACATTTCCTACACGTCACATCTGCAAATTTAGAAGTCCTCCGAGTAGTGTCATATTTCCTACAGGGATACAATACATCTACACACAAAAATCTATTCAGTCACAATTCCTACAGGGCTCCAGTCACATTTCCTACAGGTCATATTTCCTACACCATGACAGCCAGCGTGCTCTGGAACTTCGGTGCAGCATTTTCCTATGAGCAATGGTTCTTCTGCCCTGCCGACACGATGGCACCTGTGCAGATTGCATAGATATTCTTGTGACAACAGCAGATAATAACAGCCCTGCAAGATGCCCTATTTGTAGACTACCCTTCATGACAGGCTTGAGATATTCATTTAAAGATTCCTTTTTAAAGTAATGTGTTCCAAAAATCAAATTTCAACTTTTTTTACAGTTTAGTTTTGTTTCACTTTTGGACATTCTACGTACTCGCAGAACTGTAGGAGATATGACAGCATAACTGTAGGAGCTACGCCGGATGCACTGATTTGTGCAGGAAATACGCTGGGCACTCAGTTTTTGTGCAGGAATTGTGCCGTACTCATGTTTTTGTGTAGGAAATATGACGGACTATGTATAAGAAATGTGACAATACTCCATTTTTTGTACTTGTGTAGGAAATGTGACTACGCCCCTAAGAAAGTCTACCGGCGCTATACGCTGAAACGGGAAAAAAATTGTACCAGAGTCCAGATCAGGCAATCGACCAACGGTTTTTGCAGGGATTCCACGGAGTTGCAAGAGATCCCAGAATGCCTCGCAATTCAGTGAATTAAATGCCTTCTTGAGATCGACATAGCCTCCAACATCCCCTCTGAAAACTCACGTCGGCGCTTCACCAGTAGTACGCGAAACACATGGATACGGTCAGTTGTCGAATTCCCAGGCGTGAACCCGGACTGCTCAGGTCTCTGCAGCTTCAGCAGCTGGTTGCAAATCCGTATACGCAATATGTGAACAAGCACTTTGCCTGGTACACTGAGCAGTGTAACACCACGGTAGTTGTTACAGTCCTTATGGTTCCCTTTCCCTTTCCAGATAGGGACGACAAATCTTCTTAGTCAGGAGGAATGGTACTAGATTTTCTACAGTATCTTGAACACACTTCCCCATGAGCAACTCCGCACTGATGTTACAAACACCAGCTGCCTTTCCACCCTTCAATCTTGCCAAACCCCTCTGACCTTGTCAAGGAATAGGGGGGAGGGGGGTTACTTTCAACAATGCATGGATCAGCGTCCTCCATTTGCGACCCAGCAGCTCGGAACTGCCCATTTGGAGGGTGCGACAAGTACAGCTGCTCAAAATACTCGGCCCTACGAACCCTCTGCCCATCTGTGCCTGACACAAGGCAACCATTTGCTGTTCAATTAGCGCTCACTTGAGAGAGAGGTTCGAAGCGGACCTTCCTCAGAGCTCGGTAGGCAGGTCGGAAGTCATTTGCGTTGAAATGACCCTAGATGTCCTAAGCGAGACTTAGGCCATACCTCTTCTTGTCTCTCCTCAGGAGAGCTCTAGTCTTACGCGCCAAAGCCCTATATTGGTCCCAATTCCCAGCAAGCTCAGCAGCTCGACACTTCTCGGTATTCTCCAGCGTCTCCCCCGAGGCGAAACAACTTGATCTTGGGCGGTCTCCATTGCACTCCTTTGCAGCTTGAAGAGTTTCACCTTTGAAGGTATCCCTCATCGTTAAAGGGTCTTCAAGGGTGCTGAGCACATTGAGCTGATTTGAAAGTGTCACTGGACACCCTGAGCACATGCCATATCTTTCAGTCTCTCGAGACGGAACAGAGCATGATTACACCTCGAGATTCTTTTGTACTCGACATACAGCCTAAGTGTTGCAACAACAGCCTATCGTCAATTGCAAAGAATTCTGCTCTCCGAAAAAAACAGCAGTTCTAAAGTATTTTCCAACTAGTGTATACAAGGATGTGGTTAATCTCCTTAACTATCCCTCCAGCATTGACATACCAAGTCCAGCGATGCAGCTCTAGTCTCCAGTACCTAGAACCTGCATTTTTTTAACATCTTGGATCTTGCCAAATTAAAAAGGAGTGTGTTTTTGGTGTTTCTGGTACCAAGACCGTGGGACCAACACAACTCACAGCCTCTGTGAGTGCATTAGTAGCATTGAAACCGACCAAGACAATGAGTGTGTCCCGAGAGGGACATTGGTCTGATACGGAGTCGAGTTTGACGTAGAATACCTCCTTCCCTTCAGTTTCATACATCTCTGTAGATATGGACATTGTAACACGAGACATGAACCCCAGGGTGTGCTCCAGCTTCGCTCGCATTATACGCTCATCAAACGAAGTAACCTTAACCACAAATGGCTGCAATTGGCTAGAGATGCCTAAGCTACCCCTTAATTACAGGGCCCATTGATCATGCCGGCCTAGTAGTAGGTGTATCCTCCCCCGACACACACTACTGATCTCGCCATTGCCAAGCCGCCTCGTCTAAGAGAGTACAATTATATCCACCTGCAGCCTTCTGGGCTCATTCTCTAGCTAAGGCAGTCGTTGATACTCAGAGGGGCTCAGGACGTTCCAGGAACCCACATGCAGAGCCCTACGAAGGTTAATCCGGAGGCTGATTTTGCAGGCGGGCGCTGCTTCTGCACCACACCGACCATCCCAAACACAAAAAGAGGGGTTGAGGCCTTCCCCCTACGAGATCCGGGGTATTCCGTAGGTTTTGCCCTACACTCGTCATTGACGGCAGGATCGTCCGTTGCGGATGCATAAAGGAAGCCTGCCGCACTGTCGGGCCCCCAGCAGAACCGGATTAGGATCGAGGCTTTACGGGAAGGGGTTGCAGGCCCCTCCCCAACCAACCCAAATAAGGGGCTGGAGTGACTGCTAGACGTAATTAGGGACACAGGACCCCTGAGAGGATTAATCCCCGGACCACCCATAAAGGAAGCAGCTTAAGCAGGAAGGACGGGAATAGAGAGCAGCAGCTCAGGGAGGCTGAGGAAGCTGCACTCCTCATCTAGATAGACCATAAAGATAACATTTTCGTAACTTTATTGTTGTTGTTGTTGTTGTTGTTATTGGTGGTGGTGGTGTTGTGCTGCTGCTGCGTCTCTCACCAGTCAAGGTGCGGTAGTGAAGGACGGAGCGTAACTCAATGTAACGATTTTAAGCCTTAACTTTATTCTCTCGTTCTCAACTTTCTTTCGACTTTCTTGCACTTATTTTTCTCTTTTTCCGTCATTCTTTTAGTTTCGTTGTCCTTCTTTCTTCCTTTTTCTCTTACTTTTTATCTTTTTCCTCAAACTTTCCTTCCCTGTTTTTCTTTGTAAAACTTTGTTCCCCCTCTTTCTAGATTTCATTCCTTTATTCATTTCCCTCTTTTCATTACTCTCGGCACGCACCGACCGGAGCCGTGGCCCCCAACGCTTTCTAGTTAACCAGCGGGTGTGATGCTGTGCCGTGTGTTGAGGCAGAGAGAGCCTGAAGCTGAAAAGAACTACGCCCGACACACACACACACAGAATTGTGTGTGTGTGTGTGTGTGTGTGTGTGTGTGTGTGTGTGTGTGTGTGTGTGTGTGTGTGTGTAATTCACCTCTTGGTCTGCTGCGGGTCTCTCTCGAGACAGCCAGCCGTTCCCCTACGGAAGAGCACAGAGCTCGTAGTACCGATCTTTGGTAGACTGAGACCACTCACACACAACACACCGCGACGACGAGGTCACAACTTGCCTGACGTCGCGTACCTACTCACTGCTAGGTGAACAGGAGCTACACGTGAAAGAAGATAAACCCAACTTATCTTCACCCGGCCGGGGAATCGAATCCCGGTCCTTCTGGTTGTGAGCCAGACGCTCTATCCCTGAGCTACCGGGCCGTGTGTGTGTGTGTGTGTGTGTGTGTGTGTGTGTGTGTGTGTGTGTGTGTAGGGGAGAAGACCTTTTGCTTGTTTACGTAACGACGGAGGTTTTAGCGATCCCCGAGACAGTAAAAAGTAAGGCTGGGGGCATACACTATAGCTGCGCGTGGCCTTGGTGCGCCTCTTCGTCATATTGTTTTTTGAGCCTGGAAGGTAAAGTAGGGATCATTGACTATAGTTGCGCGTGGCGGCGGTGCTCATCTCCGTCCCGTCCCGTCCCGTCACTGTGGTAGTAGAAAACCCACTAACCTGAAACAGGGCCCGTACAACACCAAGGTTACCACATTTTACCTTCCCCGGGTTTCCCCAGTAATACATTTATCGACCATCCCGAAAGGAAGGATGAACAGCTGGATTGGCGTGCCCAGGTCAGGGATTCGACCACAGTCCTGCAGAATCGTAGGTAGGGACAGTAACAACTTTACCGAGGAGGCGCTGTGGTGGGTGATACCTCACTACCCCGGGTCAAAGGGCAAGTGCAATATTCGGTTTACCACATTTCATTTACTCAGGTTTCCGCAGACACCCGAAAGGACCCGAAAAGACTTACCCGAAAGGAAGAATGAACAGCTGGGTGGGCTGCGAGCCGACTTCCCAGGCCGTGATTCGAACCCAGGCCCGCAGATTCATAGTTAGGCATGCTAACCACTACACCATGGAGGCGCGCATGCACAACACCACTTACATTCTCTGCTGTCGGTGTTTATATTTCATTTGTTTCTTGTATGTTTGTAATAAGATAAATATTCCGAACAGCTTTCGAGGAGAAACAAATGTTAACGCACATCCCATCATGCCCTTACTTTGGTGTTGGGCTTATTATATTTTCCGTCTGTGATGGCTACGATTTGCAGCCGCTGTCAGGGAGACAAACTCCACGGCCAACATCGGTATTCAGCAGCAGCTTGAATGTCGATGCACCTTCAAGCCTCGAATTTCCAATCAATTGTCAATAGAAAAATATTCACTTCTATTCTAAAGAAAGCAAAACTTGTTTAAAAACATTATTTTTACTATTAGCCTCATGGGATCTCTTGCAGGATAAATGCAGTGCGTAGCTAAAGATACTTTCGTTCAATGGCCTGGTGTAAAATAAAACAATTTTTGTAACTGCGCTCTTGCTCCAGTTCACCGTGCTTTCTAATAGTTTATTTTATTTTTTTTAAAGTCGTGTGCCGATGGCTCCCTTTTGCAAGTGTACTGGAGGCAAAATCTGCTGCAATATTGACTGCAATCTTCAGAGCTGTTGGATGAGAATGGTCCATTACATTTGGTCATGCCATTGCAGGTATTGAGGTCTGAAGATTGATACGAGACAGCAAAGGTTACGTTTCCTGGCTGCGCGTTGTGTTGAATAACGACATGTTTTTTTCTTCTTCATATTTTCCAAGTTGACAATAAAATCGGATCAGAAAATGAAACAATAGAAATAACGACCTTCACATCAGTCTACCTCAAGTCTAAAGGCGGCGGCTGAGCGGTCAGCGTGCGGGCCTGATGATCCTGACACTCGCGTTCAGGTCCGCCCGCCGCCAAGCTGACAATTTTCACCCATCGCCAAGTGGCCGAAGATAACCGACATTCCGTCATGATGTCCACCTGTCAACCTGGACTTTAACGAAGCTCTCTCAAGCGGATCAAGGGAAGCTCCGGAGGACAGCATTCTCTCTCTCTCTCTCTCTCTCACCGGCTTGATGATGTGCGGGTAGTTGTCGTTGAGGTCCAGGATGGTGACGTGCACGGTGGCGGGTCGGCGTCGTGGCCCTTTCCGCCCTCGTCGTTGGCTCGCGGATACAGGGTCATAGTGCCTCGGATCGCCGCCTCCTGTTCAGGCACTGGTGGGGAAGAGGAGGCAAGCTGAAGGGTGATGAGTATTGGACATGGATGGCGAAAGTCACAGTGCCTCGGATTGCCTCCCTGTCTAGGCACTGGTGGGAATAGCGGTCAAACTGGTATTGAGTACAGAGGAGAATAATAACCGACACGTCTGCAATGTGTTGGTTTCCGGTCACTGCGACACTTACAAGTTTTGATTATGTTCAAAGACAGACCACCTGTTCTGGACACTAAGGTCTGTGTAGTCTGAACGTCCATGTAAATCAATGTATCTCTCTCTCTCTCTCTCTCTCTCTCTCTCTCTCTCTCTCTCTCTCTCTCTCTCTCTTTTTCTTCCACTCCCTTTCTTCCATTCCTTTCTTCCATTCCCCTTTCTTCCCTTCCCTTCTCTTCCATTCCCTTCTCTTCCATTCCCTTCTCTTCCACTTTCCTCTCTTCCACTTTCCTCTCTTCCACTCCCTCTTCCTCCCCCTCCTCCCTTCCGTCATCCTCTCCCCGTTTCCCCCTTTCCCTCTCCCCGTTTCCCCCTTTCCCTCTCCCTGTCTCCCTCTTTCCCTCTCTCACCCTCCCTATCCCTCTCCCCTTTTCCTTTTCCCTCCCTCTCTCCCTCTCCGTCTCCCGGAACACTCACGCCTCGTATGGAGAGTTGGCCGGAGCGACTGTCAATGGTGAAGTTCCGCTGTTCGTCGGGGGACAAGTAGTAGAGGATGTTCTGGTGGACGGAGGGCGGCAGGTCGGGATCCAGCGCCGACACCTGCTGGGGTACAAAGGTCATGGTGGTGGTGGTGGATTTTGTAGTTAGGTGGTGGTGGTGGAGGTGGTGGTAGTGGTGGTGAGTTAGTGGTCAGGTGGTGGTGGTGGTGGTGAGGGTGGTGGTGGTGGGTTTGTGGTCAGGTGGTGGTGATGGTGCGATGATGAGGAAAAAAAATGAGAAGAGGGGAGAAGAGGACAGAACAAAGGAGTTGGAGAACTAAACAGGTGAGGAACTAAATTGATTAATATGGCAGCTCTAGACGAACACACACACACACACACACACACACACACACACACACACACACACACACACACACGACAAATAATACCTAGCATCCTTACCCTGACGAGGATTAAAAAATCAAGGAAAACTACAGGAAATTTATCAGGTAAAATAAAAAAGTTTGACAATCCTCTCATGGAAGGATTTGCCAGGAAAAAAAGTAGTTATAAAACAAATTAAAAGTTATCCTGTCGTATTTATTCTTCTGTTTCGTAATGTTTCCGCACCCAGACTTGAACCCATTCCGGCGCACAGGCTAATCCTACCCTGTTTATTGGTACTCCTCTAAGCCTCTGACCCGTGTTTCTGGTGGTCTTATTGCGACGCGCCTCCCCGAACGACAAGGAAACTAAAGAAAAATACGAGTGACGCTGAGCCCTCGGGTAAGACTAAGCCACAGAAAAGATGGATTTAAGGTAACTCTCCAAATTATGGCTTTGTAACCCTGGAGCGAAACAAGGGGAGAAGAGGGGGAGGAGGAAGGAAGGGGAGGAGGGAGAAAGAGCGGGAGAGGACTAGAGAAACCAGGATAAAAGGGAAATGGGGAAGGAAAGAAGGGAGGATGGAGGAAAGCGATGGATTGTAGATAGGGAGAGTATGTGAGGAAGAGGCAGGTCAAGGAAGGGAAGGGAAACGAGAGCAAGAGACGGATAGAAAACTGAGAGGGAAAGGGCAAGAAGGAGGGTGGGAGAGCATAAATGAAAGTGGGCAAAGAGGAGTAAAGACGTGAAGGGAATGGAATGAGGGTCAATAGAGGTGAGGAAGCGGCGGAAAGGAGGGAAGGAAGTGAAAAGGCGGTATGAATGGCAGAGGAGAGGGAAGGTAAGAAGGTGAGGGGTCGACGTCGAGCGAGATAAGCAGTGAGGGATTACGAGAAAAGTCGACCAAGAATTAGATGACAGTTTTGCTGCAGGAAGAATATGGAGTAAAGAGGAAGCACATAACGCGAAGGAAAAATATAATAAACACACACACATACTACTTTGTTCATTTGTCTCATTCATTTCATTTCATCTTCCATTGATGTACATTTTCAGCTCTAGGGCTGCCTGGTACTTCATGCAATAAGCCGCTTATTATTATTATTATTATTTTAGAGAGAGAGAGAGAGAGAGAGAGAGAGAGAGAGAGAGAGAGAGAGAGAGAGAGAGAGAGAGAGAGAGAGAGAGAGAGAGAGAGAGAGAGAGAGAGAGAGAGAGAGAGAGAGAGAGAGAGAGAGAGAGAGAGAGAGAGAGAGAGAGAGAGAGAGAGAGAGAGAGAGAGAGAGAAAAAAAATGCTGAAGAGACGTGTGTGGAAAAGAAAAGGAGAAAAGTTCGCTGGAGGAAAGAATTAAGAGAGACAGTGGGCTGAAGAGCGTAAGTTTAATTAGCACTTGGGGTAAGAAGAAACTTTTAAAGAGTCTCTCCACCATCCACCTCGCGCCGACTAAAACAATAAGGCTTCAAAAAACGATATATAAAATCCCGCGGAAGAAAGAACAAGTCCACGCAATAATAATAAAACTTCCTCTGCTCATTAAGAGAAACCTGGCACACACCTGGCTAGCAAAAGAAGCCTAAAAATACACCAGGTCATCTAATGGAACGGAGACACATACCTGGCAACCAAAGGGATACCGAACACATGCCTGGCTATCAAAGGGAACCCGAACACATGCCTGGCTATCAAAGGGAACCCGAACACATGCCTGGCTATCAAAGGGAACCCGAACACATGCCTGGCTATCAAAGGGAACCTGGACATACACCTGGCAATCATTGGGAACCTGGACACATACCTGACTATCAAAGGGGCGGGACACGCATCTGGCTATCAGAGGTAACTTGAACACACGCCTGGCCAAGTGGGTGCGAGCAGTCGGTGTTCTCTGTGACCACGAAGGAGTAGTTGCCTCGCTGGAACACGGGCTGAAGGTCGTTCACGTTCATCACCGCCACTACCACGTCCGTCAGGGCCGGGGCGTTGACGCCGTCATCCACCCGCACCCGCAGCGTAAACTGAGGGAACAGTCACTTGCACGTTACTACCTTCTGTATGCAATGTACACATTATAATAAAATACTAAGTGAGAAGAGATCTATCCAGGCTTGTATCGACCCAGAATAACATCACAGAGCGGCAGCAATGATATATTAATCCCTTAACACAGCAACACACACAAACCTCACCCGAGACGCGGTCGTACAATTTTATGTGACGGTACAATGCCACGGGTGCGTCTGGGACCCAGAACATGCTGACCACACAGAACACAAGCTGCTGCAGGTTTTCACTGGTGTGGTTCAGGAACTTTCATCCATTCAAGATGACCATCTTGACAGGAATTTTTTTAATTAAAAATGCTACTGTACTCTGCACACACACAAAAAATCTTCAGTATGTATGCTTCTTTATGGGATTACTAGTGCCCTTTAGTAATTTGATTATGTTTGCCACCTTGATTTGATTGTCAACACTGATAATGTGGTGCTGGGTGCTCGGTGCACCAGCTGCCATCTCGCGGTGAGCGTGTGGTGTCGTGAGCAAGGATGTCGGAGATGGAAGCAAACCATGCCTGACAAGTGTTTGTGCGAGTCGGTCTTTATGCAGCACAGACATTAATAACCACCAGCACCTCAGTACTTACACCGCACCACTCTAGATCGCGGCACCTCAAACGCGTTACATATAATCACAAAACCATGTACAGTACTATGCCACCAACACTTCAATATTATGATAAGTGTTATCCCCATGGCAGTAATGGGCACACACATAGCAGTTACGGCACAAGTGCACAGTCGACAAGGCTACGCCACACTGACTAACTGGAGCACTGGGGTCAGTGGTTCAGTGGTTCAGTTTGAGCTCGACAGAGCGAGCGAGACCACTGAAACAATTACCTAAGAGTTGTTCGCTTGTTCCTCCACTCACAAAGCTCTTGGAAGATGCGTGGTGATTTGATTATTTCATTTAGGTATCAGCTGTGTTGGTAGGCTCGATGAGTTTGGCTTGATAGGAATATTTATGCATGAAGTGTGTGCCTATATACACATACTCCGCTTGATTGCTTTCACTTTTTTCTCTGTGGAAGCAGCGCTTAGCAAGCTTTTTTTGTAAGCCCTGGAGCTGATTCCTTTACTGTAAAAAAGGTCCTCCAAAGGGTTAAGATAGACCCCGGGGGTCGATGGGGACCATCCAAGGATCGATAAATGGCTGGGGAACAAAAGGGGAGAGAGTTCATGAAAGGTCAATCTTTCGGGGTCGAAAGCTAAGATGTATAGTACTTTCATTTATCTATAACGTCCCGACCAGCTCCTGTATACCTGTAGCCCGCCGCCCCCTTTCCCTTGTCTCACCTATCTCCGCTATCCTGGGAGAGATACACCCAAGTGCACTATTACCCTTATTATAATAATAATAATGATAATAATAATAATAATAATGATAATCATAATAAAGATCATTTATAATTATTATTATTATTATTATTATCATTATTATTATTATTATTATTATTATTATTATTATTATTATTATTATTATTGTCATTGCTATTATCATTATTATCATTTCTAGTATCATTATTATCAGAAGCAGTAGTAGAATCATTACTATTAAAATAGTTCGTTGTACTTTTAATCAAGTATATTAGTGTTTACTAAATTATTTTCACATAATAAAAGCATGAGGTTCGAAAAAAATATTTGGCCGTCATGGCTGCCTTCCTTCCCTCCCCGATTTATCTTTCATCCTTCTACAGTTGGTGGTGTTCCTGCATTATTGAGGCTACAAGAGCAGTAGAGTATCTCACACAATATTAATATATAATTATACGGATTTTCGCGCTCGGTGGCATTTGTTTTACTGCTCGGCTGGTACCCGACATGATGAATTGTTTATTCATTCCGATACCTTTTGTTTCTCTTGGCTGTATACTATGTTTCACAAGGACAGTACTAATGGGACTGACACAGATCAGCCACCATACACCCATAGTGCAGTCAGAGAATTAGAGAAACAAACAGTCAGTGTGCAAGTGTCTAGGTGTGGATCCGTAGTCCTGGCATCTCATCTAAAAAAATCATTCACACAATAATTAACAAAACAGATGTGCCTTTCTGGACAACTGTTGTGTTTATACATATGTGATTAATTTCGCGCGCGCTAGTGAGAGAGAGAGAGAGAGAGAGAGAGAGAGAGAGAGAGAGAGAGAGAGAGAGAGAGAGAGAGAGAGAGAGAGAGAGAGAGAGAGAGAGAGAGAGAGAGAGAGAGAGAGAGAGAGAGAGAGAGAGAGAATATGTGTGTGTGTGTGTGTGTGTGTGTGTGTGTGTGTGTGTGTTATTCACCTCTTGGTCTGCTGCGGGTCTCTCTCGAGACAGCCAGCCGTTCCCCTACGGAAGGAACTCAGAGCTCGGTGACCGATCACACAACACACCGCGACAACGAGGTCACAACTCCTCGCCTTACGTCTCGTACCTACTCACTGCTAGGTGAACAGGGGCTACACGTGAAAGAAGATAAACCTAACTTATCTTCACCCGGCCGGGGAATCGAACCCCGGTCCTTTCGGTGTGTGTGTGTGTGTGTGTGTGTGTGTGTGTGTGTGTGTGTGCGTAGTAGAATAGCAGTGTACTGGTGGGAGGGGGACTCACCAGACGAAACTCACCCACACTTACCCATTTTTTTTCTTTACAATGATACTCTATCACACACACACACACACACACACACACACACACACACACACACACTCAATCAATCAACTACTACGAGGATGGTGCTGAGGTAGTGACGGAGGGTGTAGTGGCGCGCCTTTACCTCGGTTCAGTCCACACCCAAAAAACGTACAACAACCATCTTCACTGTTAGCAGAAGTGTGTGGCATTTATTTCCTCTCTTTCTCGTGCATAAATATATACGCAGACTGCTTACAACACTCCAAAATCCTTCTGTTCGTTGTTAAGTGCTTTAGCAGCCAAATTAGCTTTAAGATGTAAACCTCTGCACGGGAACTGAGCGTAGATGACGTCCAAGCGCATTTTTATGTTTGTTTGTTTGTTTGGTGCGTGGTAACGTCACTGGAAAATTATCTGTATGTATCCAAATCAGAGTTTACCACGTCTTTTTTAAACTATATTCCCTCCTTATATACTCGGAATACTCATAAATGCCATGCTAACACCCGATTGAAAACGATTGGGAGAAGGGACTAATTGGGGAAATGTAGCTTTGTTTTTTTACAGACAAACCCAGCACGTAAATCGTGGCTCAGCTCCAAAAGGTCCCAAACACCCATGAATACCATAATAACATCATGAAAATAACTACCCCGTGTTTGGTATTGCTCGCGCCCTAGCTACAAAATATAAAAATCCCGAACTCTCATAAATACTTTACTGACGTCATAAAAACATCAAATCCACGCTCAGGGTTTGATATTTTCCCCATCAGGCACCATTCAGCCAGCAGTGCAAAGACTAAAGTTACTTCACTGGTGGGACTACGGTAAACAAGGAAGTCCTCACGCCCTAGCCGCCAAGGGTACTGGGAGACTGCCTAATATAAGCTCGGCACCCCTCAAGCTAGTTATCCCTACAAGGGGACTCACGTTTCGGTCCATCACGGGGTAGTCGTAGTCCAGCGGCTTGTTCACCAGGATCGTTCGGGCCAGCGGGTCGATCCGGAATTTTCTCTCTTCATTTCCCTCGACGATTTTGAACGTGAAGTGATTGACTGGAAGGAAAGAAAAGAAAGATATTAATAACGTCGAAAGGAAATCGTTAAATGTCCTGAATGAGCCTTTGATATTGTGCACAAGCAAGTACATATGTATGAATTATAGAGTAGACAGTTATTGTTGATTTTTTTCATACATTTTTTGCGAGAAACTCGGACCTCCATTTACCAACATATGCCATGAACTATTTCCACTCCAACACAAATCTTCTGAACCGTCTGGCCCTTAACACGCATTAGCAGACACATAACCCACACCAGGCAACAGACACGCACTACCATCTTTTTCATTATTTCACCCATACTCTCCCATTTCTTTTTAGTTTGTAGATGTCTCACTCTTCGTATCACCCTGACCTTACAACTGCCCCTGAACTTCACACTTCCTAACCGTTAGTTGGTGCCTCACCTATGTCCTGGTCATCTACGGCCAGGCGTATCCCCGTGGGCTTGCCGGCTTCCCTGTTCTCGGGCAGCTGTACCTCGTACACCCCCTGCGAGAGGTCGAACTGGGGCGCCACGTCGTTGAGGTCCTGCACCGTGATCCAGTAGGTGGTCATGCGCTCGTGATCTGGAGGGGACGGAGCCAGACGGACGTTTATTGTATATGGTGTGAGGAGACATACAACTACGCAGTTTTATATGTATAGGATAAAGATATTTCCCGCTGCTTCCATAGATAAAGGAAACGGGGGCTGTAACTTAGTTTCAAAGGTGGTGATATAGTTCTATTGCTGCTTGTGGAGGTGGCCATGATTGTGATCCTTGTGTGTATTTGAAGGTGGGGTACTTTTTTTTGTGTGTGTGTGTGTGTAATTCACCACGGCCTGATCACGAGTTGACTTGCTGCCAGCAGGTACCTCCGACACGAGCAAGTGAATGCTCATTTCGTCGATCTCCGGGTACTGCCAGGACCTCACACATTACACACCCCATCCCCCTTGTTCAAGGGGGGACAGTAACCACTCCTAGTCAACGGAAAGAATCCGGCCTGCGTGTGTGTGTGTGTGTGTGTGTGTGTGTGTGTTGGTGATGGTGTTGTTGGTGACGGTGAATATTTTTATGCTACCGATGGAGAAAACTGTTTCACCACCCAGACACGATTCCAGGAAATAAGAAAAAATCAAACAATAATAACGGCTGCATGCATCCTGTATGAGCGTAGGTGTGCTGTGAAGCCTGTAGCCGCACTTACTGGTGAATGACGCACGGTGACGCGTATACTAAAGATTACTGAGTCGTACAGGTCATATCTGCCTCTCTATCAGCTTGCTCGCTGCATGATGCTGATCCACTATGGAATATTTGGGAACAAAAGTCTACGCTGTTTTTATGTAAGATTTCCCAATGAGTTGCAATCACAATTAAGTTTTTTTTTTTTTTTTTAATGTGGAAGCTCATACTATTATTTTTTTTCTCAGAATTCTAAAACGTTCACAAATATGTATAAAAACCGGGATAATTTAGAGCCCTGAAATTTATTATCGCTATTACCTGAAGGAGAAAAACATGTCGATCAATGCAAATCGGTAGAGAGTATCGATCCGAACGGTTACGTTATGTTACTACAGCGAGCGTCTGTCGGGCACTAGCGCGTTCAAAGGGTTTAAAAACACTTACAGATATTTATGACGCATACAGAATGCTTCGGTGCTACAGAGCATCACGCAAGGAGGCACATGTGTTTGCGGTCCAAGGAAAACAAGGACCAATTTTAAATAGAGAAAAAAAAAAAAAAAAAGATCGGCATTAAAATCAAACGTGTCGCGGATAAAGACCTAGTTATAACTTACTGGGTAGATTAGGAATTTCGATGCTACAGTACCAAACACAAAAAAAAAAGGAAAGCAAATTGAGACATTAAAAAAAGGCAAATATATATGAATAAAAGTGTCCCTGAATCTTGGCGCCGAGGATGAGCACGGAAACTTATCTAATTAATTTTCGTTGGAAGAAACTTTCGCCTGATATTTATTATTAAAAAGTTTAGGAAAGACGCCTAAGAAGGGCTGATCCTTGAGTGTCTAGTGTGTATCTCCTACTTTTGGAATGGAAGCCTCTTACTGATCACTGACTCACCTGGCACGCCGTCGGTCACCTGGATGGGCACGCGGTACTGGCTCACCTCCTCCCGGTCCAGCGGTCCTGTCGTCCACAGCTCCCCGTTGGTCTTGAGGGTGAACTTGGTGATCACGTCGTGGGAGGCCGTGGCGTCGAACGAGTACGTGAGCTGCCGACGACAACAGAGAAAGAGAAAGAAAAAGAAAAGTGAAGTAATGGAATTCACAAAATCACGTGCCGACTTTTTTTTTATTTATTTTGTAACGAAGCAGGATTATAAGAAAAAAATACGAATATCTTAACACTCAACGCTTCTTATTTTCTTTGTTGACTTTTGTACATGAGAATTATTACAATGAAATGTGATACTGACAGTGTAAAGTCACAGGGAGGAAAAGACGGCACGAGGCAGACTTTTTTTATATTCTTTTGTAAGTGTATTACAACTTTTGCAATTTCATCATTACAAATCACCACATAAAGTTTAAACTTGTAAACCAGAGAAAAAGGAAATCACATTCAGGCGCTGACTTTTGAGAACTTTGAGATTGGGGCTTTTTATTGTCTTTTCTAAGTATTTCCATTGAAAGGCAAAGATACACTCGTCATTAGAACAGTTAGATTGAAGAGCTAGATGATGTGCGTCAGTGATAAACCACACAAAAAGTACGCAACCAGTGAAAAACGAGTAAAACTTCAAAACGGTTTAAAATCAGGGCACACACTCACGCTTCAACTGAGCAAAAACACCGAGAAAAAATCTAAAACAGCCACCGGTCAGGCTTTTTAGATTTCTTTTTTCTGCGGGCTATTTTTCTTGTCTTTTTTTGTTTTTTGCCCTTGAGTTGTTTCCTCTACGGTAAAAGAATAACGAAAAAAAACCCTGCTACGTCAAGGCTGGAAGGATGAAACATTTCCACCACGCACTGACAAATCGTTCCCATCATCAGGGTGGAGGAAGGTGGTCAGTGAATGGCCCATTATACAAGCCATTGACTAGTGGGAGACCGCAGCTGTGTCATTAGTTTCGCCACGACGAACCCCACCCCATGGACACGTATACCTCCCCTTACCTTACCTTTCCTACCTTTGACTTCCCTTCCCTGTCCGTCCACCCTTCCATCCGTCCTCGCATCGATTCCCTGTTGTGGCAAATGTGTTTAATCCTGCCATCCATCGCGGCGGCAGACCCAGCAATTCATCAAGACGACATGCACATACCCACACCCTTCCCTCACTCCTGCCATGGAAATGACACTAAATATGAAAGATTTAAGGTGGAGGGAAGGAAGGGGTAGGAGATGGTAAGGTGGAAGGGGAAGGAGTAGTGGCAAATAGGGTAGAAGGGCGGAGGACGGTAGAAGGTGAGGTGGAGAGGGGACGGGCATCAGCAGGTAAGGTAAGGTGAAGAAGGAAGACGTAGTAGCAGGGAAGGTGAAAAGGGAAATAGCAGGTAAGGTGGATGTGGAAGTAGTGGTAGCAGGTATGGTGTAGGGGGAAGGAGCAGTAGTAGGTATGGCGAGGTGGAGAAGGAAGAAGTAACAGCAGGTAAGGTGAGAAGTATCGGGTAAAGTAGACACGGAAAGAGGAGTATGGTATAAGGAGGAAGGAGCAGGTGAGGTGGCAGGGGAAGGAGTAGTAGGAAGAAAGGTGAGGTGAAGGGAGAAAAGTAGTGGCAGGTAAGGCGAGGTGAAGGTAAAAGACGTAGCAGCAGAGCCATGGCTAGACGGCAGGGGGAACTGATCATCCTGTCTGAGCCAGGATGGGAGGAGGTGATGGACATATCAATATTAGAAAGATGATAGAGACACGAAGGGGAAGGACCTGGGGTTAAGCAGAACCTGGAGGGAGGAGGAGGAAGAGGACGAGGGAGGGGTGAAGAAGGGCGTCGAGGGAAGGAGGGGTAGAAGTAGGGGTTTAAGGAGAGAAGAGGAGGAAAGCAGAGGGGATTCGGAGCCGGAAGAAGGGGAGACAGGCCATTTGGGAGTCACAAGTTAGTCTGTACTTCGGGGAGGTGTTCACAGCGATGAGGGGAAGAGGGAGGACGGGGGTGGAGACTGGAGGAGGCCGGGGTGGAGAGACTGGACGAGGCAGGTGGAGAGACAGGAGGAAAGGGCAGTGGAGGGGTGGAAGGGTTGGAGGAGGCAGAGTGTGGAGGGATTCACACACCTTCCTGTACTCTGGGGAGGCGTCCTTGTCCACGGCCTGGATGGTGGTGATGAGCGTGCTGTCCGTGTTCTCCAGCACCGCGCCGTCGAAGGGCTGCAGCAGCGGCGCGTTGTCGTTCACGTCCACAATGGTGACCAAGACCTGCTGCTCCAGGCGGGCGTTGCGCTCGTTCTGCGGCAACGCAGGGGTTAGGAGTTCTGTGATTATGGGCGAATATGATACAACGAAAAAACTCGGAAGTCACACACACAAAAAAAATATCGTTAAAGAGTGATTTAGTGATTATACGTGATTCATGGAGTTGCTTTTCTTTTAGTTTGATTGCCAATGTGTTGTGTCCCTGTAACGTACACGCATACATCCATAAATATTATACATACATGAATCTAGATAGACATACAAAGACAGGAGGAAAAGTAACCTCATCGACTAGTCTTGTCATATTGCTACCAACGACAACTGCGCCGCGTCTCCGCCGTCCACTCATCACTAGCCACAGCTTGAGCTTGGACAGCTAGAGTTACTACACTACATCGGTGCCATTCACTACCTGCAGGTAAAGTCTGTAGGTCTGGACAAACTCGCAGTGGTGGGAGTATACTTGTTACTTCATATTAAGGCAACTGCTACGCCAACTCTCGGCCGGCCACTCACCACAATCTGCAGGTTGAGTTTGTAAAGCTGGACGAACTCGTAGTCGAGGGTTCGCGTGGCCACGAAGATGGTGTCGCCGCTGTCCCCGCAGACAGAGCTTTGCTGGTCAGGCAGCCGTCTTCTGAGGGAGGGAGAAGAGCGGTGACGTGGAGGGACAGATAAAAACAGAGCACGGGTAGACAAAAACACATACAACGATTGAAATAGAGATACATTTAACTGAAAAGTATTTTGATATAGAGTATGAGGGGAAAATACAAAAGAGATAAAATGGGGCACATTCATTAAATGAATAAACTTTAATATTTGAAGCACAAAAGGTAGGGTTAGTAAATTATACTCTGATAATAGGAGAGATCACATGCAACGTAGTTGGGATACCACAAAAATATTAAAATAATTATATCGTAGGGTGAATAGGTAAATAAAAATAAGCCAACTTAAAAAAAAAAATCCATTACAGAAACTGCAATAACACAGTGAAAACCCATTACGCTGGCGAGTACTCACCTGATGGCAAACGTGCCCTCGGAGTTGGTGTCCGGCGTGTCGCCGTTCACGAGAGTGAAGTAAACACTGGGAGAGTCCGCGAGGTTCGATCTAGAACAGAAAAAAAATAATAGAAAGAACAGAGGCGGGGATAAGTGCTGTGTAAGGATGAAGAGAGAGAGAGAGAGAGAGAGAGAGAGAGAGAGAGAGAGAGAGAGAGAGAGAGAGAGAGAGAGAGTGTGTGTGTGTGTGTGTGTGTGTGTGTGTGTGTGTGTTGTTGTTGTTGTTGTTGTTGTTGTGTGTGTGTGTGTGTGTGTGTGTGTAAGATTACACACCAATAATAATGTTTCCAGCATCCATCACAGCATCTATTCCAGTGTTCCTTTGTCAGACAAACGTCAGACGTCACCACCAGCCCGTCATTCCCCTCTGCCTTCCCGGCGCCAGCTCTTCCTCTTTTCTTTTTAAACGCCACGAGCAGCGAGGCCAGGAAATGGTTCTGGGGATGGCGGGAAAATAACCACCCTGCCAGCCTCCGCCGCCACCATCCCCACGTGACAGGAACCAATCTGCCACGACCCGCCAGCTGATGACACATTCACTCTCTTAATGGGAATCATAACGCCCCGGCCCCCAATGGTACGGGTTGACACTCGCCTCTACACTCCCACTATCCTCGCCATATCAGTTTTGGAGTTACAGCATCTGTCAAAACGCCTGAGAGTTTTGTTTCTTCACTGTGAGTCTGTGAGATTTGAACCTATTGGCGTTCCTTCACGTCTGCGATCTTAAGAGGCACTGTATAGTAGGTGATGTTTGTTTTGGTTCTTGTTTTGCTTTTGTAATCACAACGGAGTCCCTTTATTGTAGCTCCGGCATTGTCCCATTGAGTTTTTCTTTTCTTTTCACTTTGCCCTCACTTCAGCTACCACTTTGACCCCCTATTCGTCTGCAGTGCATGTCCCTTACTACATTCAAAGACATAATTTATTTTGAGGGCTCTGTTACTGCACCCCTCACTCACAAACACACCACCACCACCTTTGTGTTCCCCCCTCCCCTTTCCTCCCCTCTCCTTCCCTCCTCTCCCTTCCCTTTCTCTCCCCTCCCCTACCTCTCATCTCGCACGCAACACCACCACCCATATTTTCAGTCCTTCCCTCCCTTTTCCTTATTTCCCTCTCCTCCTGTACCCTGTACCTCTTCCTTCCATTCCCTCACCTCACACAGTACCACCACCCGCATTTTCTCCCCTCCCTTACTCTCCCTTCCCCTCCCCTCCCCTGCCCCTCACCTCGCACACAGCACCACCACCTCCGTGTTCTCTGTGGTGTTCTCCGGGATGGCGGGCTGCCGGGGGTGTTGGCTACGACCACAGTAGGCAGGAATCCCCGAGGACACCACCTGGAAGGATGGAAAGGAAGAAAAATGGGAAGGATGGAATGAAGAAAATGGGAAGGATAGAATGAAGAAATGGGAAGGATGGAATGAAGGAAAATGGGAAGTATGGAAAGAAGGAAAATGGGAAGGATGGAATGAAGAAGAAAATGGGAAGGATGGAATGAAGAAAATGGGAAGGATGCAATTAAGGAATATGGGAAGGATGGAATGAAGGAAAATGGGAAGGATGGAATGAAGGAAAATGGGAAGGATGGAATGAAGGAAAATGGGAAGGATGGAATGAAGGAAAATGGGAAGGATGGAAAGAAGAAAAATGGGAAGGATGGAATGAAGGAAAATGGGAAGGATGGAAAGAAGAAAATGGAAGGATGGAATGAAGAAATGGGAAGGATGGAATGAAGAAAATGGAAGGATGGAATGAAGGAAAATGGGAAGGATGGAATGAAGGAAATGGGAAGGATGGAAAGAAGAAAAATGGGAAGGATGGAATGAAGGAAATGGGAAGGATGGAAAGAAGAAAATGGGAAGGATGGAAGAAGAAAATGGAAGGATGGAATGAAGAAAAATGGAAGGATGGAATGAAGGAAAAATGGGAAGGATGGAATGAAGGAAAATGGGAAGGATGGAAAGAAGAAAATGGGAAGGATGGAATGAAGGAAAATGGAAGGATGGAAAGAAGAAAAAATGGGAAGGATGGAAAAGAAGAAAATGGAAGGATGGAGAGAAGAAAAATGGGAAGGATGGAATGAAGGAAAAATGGAAGGATGAAATGAAGAAAATGGGAAGGATGGAAGAGAAGAAAAATGGGAAGGATGAGAAGAAAGAAAACAGGAAAAAGAAGATGGAATGAAGAAATGAAGAAATGGGAAGGATGGAAAGAAGAAAATAGGAAGGATGGAATCAAGGAAAATGGAAGAAAGATGGAAAGAAAAGGAAAATGGAAGGATGGAAAGAAGAAGGAAAATCAAGGATGGAAGAAAGAAAAATGGGAAGGAAGGAAGAGGAAGCAAAAGAAGGAAGAAAGAAGGAAATGAGAAGAATGGAATGAAGGAAAAGAAGGAAGAAATCAAGGAAGCAACGAAGAGGAAGAAATCAAGGAAAAGAAGAAAGAAAGAAGAAAAGAAGGAAGCAAACAGGGAAGAAAAAGGGCCGAAGGAAGAAAAGAAGAAAAAGAGAAGCAAGCAATCAAGGAAGCAAACGAAGGGAAGAAATCAAGGAGCCGAGAAGAAGAAAACAGGAAAGAAGCAAGCAATCAAGGAAGCAGACGAAGAGGAAGAAAAAGGAGAAGAAAAAGAAGGAAAAGAGAAGCAAGCAATCAAGGAAAACGAAAGGAAGAAAATCAAGGAAATGAGAAGAAGAAACAAGGAAAAGAAGCAAGCAATCAAGGAAAACGAAGAGGAAGAAATCAAGGAGCCGAGAAGAAAGAAAAAGGAAAAGAGAAGCAAGCAATCAAGAAAAGAAAACGAAGAGAAAGAAATCAAGGAGAAAGAAAGAAAGAAAACAGAAAAGAGAAGCAAGCAATCAAGGAAGCAAACGAAGGAAGAAATCAAGGAGCCGAGAAGAAAGAAAACAGGAAAAGAGAAGCAAGCAATCAAGGAAGCAAACGAAGAGGAAGAAATCAAGGAGCTGAGAAGAAGAAAAAGGAAAAGAAGCAAACAAGAAAAAGGAAGAAAACGAAGCCGAGAAGAAAGAAAACAAGAAAAGAGAAGCAAGCAATCAAGGAAGCAAACGAAGAGGAAGAAATCAAGGAGCCGAGAAGAAAGAAAACAGGAAAAGAGAAGCAAGCAATCAAGGAAGCAAACGAAGAGGAAGAAATCAAGGAGCCGAGAAGAAAGAAAACAGGAAAAGAGAAGCAAGCAATCAAGGAAGCAAACGAAGAGGAAGAAATCAAGGAGCCGAGAAGAAAGAAAACAGGAAAAGAGAAGCAAGCAATCAAGGAAGCAAACGAAGAGGAAGAAATCAAGGAGCCGAGAAGAGAGAAAACAAGAATCAAGGAATCAAGGAACCAGACGAAGAGAATGAACACAAAAATAGAAAAAAAAAATCAAAATATGCATCAGAAAATTTAATGTGCGTGACCTTTGAGTCGGTCCAGATGCCACTCCGTAACCTTCGAAATTCCAATATGATTATTAGCACACTAAGAGTCGCTCTTTTCACGACCTTTGCCTGAAATTCTCATTGATTCCGTTCATCTCTCTCTCTCTCTCTCTCTCTCTGTATCTGTCTTTCTCTTTCTTTTTCTATCTATGTATTCGTATCTGTCTATCAATTTATCAATATTTATTGCTTGCCAATCATTACAACGAAACTAAATATCTATCTATCTTTTTCCCTATCATGTTACTTTCATTCTATCAATGTGTCTGCCAACTGCCAATACATTCTCTGCATGTAACTAGTTATGCATTATTCTGTATCTCTACTCGTCACATTATCTATTAAAAACAAGTACCATACCAATGTGACTTGATATAAAACCATAAGCCCTATACACAACACTTCCTTCCATAGCACTCCTCTTCTTCCCTCCTTTTCACCCTTTCCTCTGCCCTCTGACCTCTCCCTTCTTCCATCCATCATCCTCTCCTTCTCTCTTCACCTCCGTTCTCAGGCCGCCTCCCATGAACCGTCACCCTTATCTCCCTCCTCCCTCTTCGTCCGCCGCCCTTGCAGTACTCACCATAGTCGGTTGAAGAGGTCGCTTTAGGGTGAGAACGCCTGTCAGAGGCTCTAGGTAGAAGAACTCCAGGTGGTTCGGGTGCCCCTCAAGGTGGTAATTGATTCTTGCATTCTCACCTGTGTCCCGGTCAGAGGCGGAGACCCTGAGCACCGGGGTGGCCGGGTTGTGGTCTGTGGCCAGCGTCTGCTCGTACCGCTGTTGTGGGAAGGAACATGTTGTGAAGGGGGTGACCCAGGCAAGCCGAGCGCTTAAATCACTGCACCACGCGAGAGTTGTGTGTAATTCACCATTATCTGATCACGCGATAAACCCGCGATCGCCAGCCTATACCCTCCACGAATGAGCATGGAGGTCACAAGATCTCTGGGTAGGCTACTGCCGAAATCACACAAACACAAACACACACGCACACACACACACATATCGCACGCCGGTATGTGTGTGTGTGTGTGTGTTTGATCACAGCAAAATTATTTATGCAACCTTTCATCAGCGTTCTTTTTCTCAGTATTCCTCCAGCTGTTCTGTGTTGATGGATATATCTGTATAATGCGGTTTTGTCCACAAAATACACAGAATATCAGCCTCAAGCCATCCACAACTACAGGTGATTCAGTAAACTTTGAGTCGCACAAAACATGAGTAGCAAGAGGACTAAAGAACGTTAAAAAAAAAAAAAAAAAAAAAAAAAAGAATAGTTCTCCCTCACCTCCACAGGTACTTCCTTTGGACGACCTCGCTAGTATTTGAGTCGGATCGAGATGACCTGGTGACCTTCAGACTCAGTAGCAATAAATCACTATCTAAATCAATCAGGCACAATATCCCTCTGGGGCTATACATATATAGTACTTCTTCTTTAAGAGATTGCGACCCTCCTACCACCTTTGACTCCCACTCCATAAAAACAGCATTCGACTAAATTATTCCCGATCCAATACTTCAGCGAGGGTTTAATTTTACAATCCATCGTGTGTGTGTGTGTGTGTGTGTGTGTGTGTGTGTTTTAGCCCTTTTCGAAATACTTACAAATTCTGAGTCAGTGCATCCATCAAGTCTTAATTAAATCTCACCTCTGTGTTAATCTCCAGAGACAATCAAGATATAACTAAACTATAAGGCACTTCAAACTACGCCCATTCCCCCATTATAAGTTATGCAGCTCGGACAAAAGCAGCACGTGTTCCCGGGGCCAAAAACTTCATCTTAACGACCCCGCAAGAAGGCCCGTCTAACCAACTTTCGCGAAGTCGCACTAAGATATGTGGGCCATCCATCTCCCTCGATCAAATGCGACGTGTCTGGGCGATGCCTTCACGACGGCCCACCTTTCCCCTTGCTCGTAATTTTCCTGGTGGCCAACTTTTCATCCTCTGCTATAAATGAATTGTCTCGTATTTACTAAACCATAAATTAATCCTTCCATGTTTTATGTCTCATCTGTGTTCAAAGACTCATGCAAGTTCCCAATTATTATTACTGTATTTTTTTCCTCTTTGTTTGGTCGTTGCAGTTTTCGAAGATTTATTCTCGCCTTTCTATCTTTTACTCTCAACAAACATAAACTAATCGGTGTCGGCAGTGTCATTCAAGATCCTCCCCTTACTATATTTTTGTCTTCTACGCAGGATCGTTATAGTTTTCAGTTTTATCCTTTTGTCTTAATTGATAACTTTTACTCTCAACAAACAGAAGCCTACCTATGCACGTGTACTTTAATGTCCTCCCGTTCCTTTATTTTGGTCCTTTTCGTCGCGTTGTTGCAGTTTTCAGTTTTAGTTTTTCGTCTTTGTACCTTTTACTCTTCAACAAAAAGTCATCTATCCCTGCGAGTGTGCTTTTTAAGGTCCTCCCATTGCTATATATTTATCCTTTTTGTAAGGTTGTTGTAGATTATAGTTTTACCCTTTCGTCTTCATACCCTTTACTCTCAGCAAACAGAAGCCTACCCCTACAGGCACCGTCCTTCAAGCTCCTCCCGCAGCCGCCCCAGGAAGCCGTCAACTCACCGGCAGGTCAAACACGGGCGGGTTGTCGTTAACGTCCTCCACCACGACCCTGAAGGAACACGACGTCTGGCGGGGCTGCAAGCCACTGTCCTTCGCGATGACCGTCAGGAAGAACTCTTTGTCCTCGCCGTCACGGTCCAGGCGCTGGCGGGCACGAGGTAAAGGAAGATGAAGGTGAGGAGAAGGGAAAATATGAAACTCCAAGAATGATGACATATTGCAAAGGATATTCACCTTCTCTCTCTCTCTCTCTCTCTCTCTCTCTCTCTCTCTCTATATATATATATATATATATATATATATATATATATATATATTTATCTATCTATCTCTTTTACCAGGAGGACGGGGCTGCCAGCCGTCACGTTCTCCGTCACGTGGATGTCGTCGTAGGACTGGCAGTCCGGGAACACGGGGCTGTGGGCGTTGTCGTCTGGGTGGGGGAGAGGGGGAGGGGTATATTATACCATTTTTTACCATTATTGTTATCGTTGTTATTTGTAATGCTGCCAGCAGTGTCGAACATGACTCAGAAATGTAGTTGTTAATATTGAAACATTCAACATCATCATCCTCTAAAATGATTTGTTTAAGCTCAAGCCATTTCATGCATAAACTTAGTATCTCGTTAAGCAACTCCAAATTTCTCAACTTTCAGCACTTACTGCGGCTCATAATGTGATCTATAAAGTTTAGTGGCCATCAGTGTCTCGAAAACTAATTTGTCCATTAACTACGCAGACCCGGGCCTCTAAAACTTTATTTCCTCACCTTAAGCGAAAGACAACATTAAAAATCTCTTCACGTAACATTCTTCAACCTCGGCTTTTAAAAATAATTCCATCAGGAAACTTCAATTAATAACCTTTCTCGCCCGTGGCCTGAACTGTATCAGACAAACCCTTTCCAATTTTAGTGTAAGTTCTTTCAAATATTCTCCTTTACACACACACACAAAAAAAAAAAAAAAAAATATGCACCGCGTTGCATTTATTAATCCAGCAACGCACGGCATGACTTAATTATTCATACCTGAGACGAGGCGAGCTGCGGCAGCGTGGGAAGGAAGAGCTGAGATTAGTGATGCATGGAAACAGCAGAACGGAAGGGCAAGGCTTCCTGTGTATATTCAGCCAAGAAAGTCAATCCTATCCCCCAACCTGAAGTAACATGAGAACTGTCTAAACTGTAGGAAACCGACCTCAAAAATTTTATGACATTTACAGTTAGCATCGTATAACAACTCCTCTTTTCTTTCGCTCATTCTCTTGTGTACAGTAGGTGGCCGACAATTTTTGGGGGTAACTGCACGTCTTTCACTTACAAACACAAAACACAGGGGCTGGAGTAGGTAGGAAGACACCTACCGAACGGGCGCAAGCCACTCCCGGTGAGGTATATATGGGAGGTGAGAAGGGAGCTGAAGCCCTCCAAAGACCCTTCCCATGTCCTCACTAACCGTTTCCCTATTGTCTCACCAACACCGGAGAGTAGTTCAGCATGCTCTCTAAAGACAGATCCTCTCTTTATCCACACCACACTACATTCACATAACATATACACCTTTTTCCAAAATTCAAAATTCAAAATGGCTCAATTAAGCAATGCCTCGGAGTCCCCGCCTGGGGGGGGGACCACAAATTCCCCCAGGGAGGACTCCCCTTCTGGCTGCCGACCCGAGAGGTGTCTTGATAACTCCTCGAACCTCTTTCTTCTCAATTTCTGCAACATTCGCGGTCTTCGCTCTAATTTTCATTCTGTGGAACATCATCTCTCCTCCTCTAAACCTCACCTTCTCTTCCTTACCGAAACACAGGTTTCTGAGGCTACTGACAGCAATCTCTACTCTGTTCCCTCCTACTATCTCTATCCTAAATTTCAATCCAAAGCTGGATGTTGCGCCTACGTGCGCAACGACATCACTCTCTCGTGCCCACGACCTTGACTCTTCTGAATTTTCCACCATCTGGTTAAGACTTCACTGTCATTCTATTACTAAATACATCTGTGCTGTTTATCTCTCACCTAACTCTACCAACTATGTAAAATTCTTTGACTATTTGAATTCTAAAGTGGAGCACATCTTGACCCACTCTCCCTTCGCTGAAATCTCCATCCTAGGAAATTTCAATGTTCACCACCAGCTTTGGCTTTCATCCTCTTTCACTGACCATCCTGGTGAACAAGCCTACAACTTTGCTATCCTCAACGACCTAGAGCAGTTGGTCCAGCACCCTACAAGTATTCCTGACCGTCTTGGAGATCGGCCCAACATTCTAGACCTCTTCCTTACCTCAAACCCTTCTGCTTATTCTGTCAAACTGTTCTCTCCGTTGGGCTCCTCCGATCACAATCTTATTTCTGCATCCTGTCCTATCGCTCCTGTACATCCTCTGGACCCACCGAAGAGGCGATGCTTCTGGCATTTTGCTTCAGCTCGGTGGGACGACCTGAGATGTACTTTTCCATTCCCGTGGAATGATTATTGCTTCCAGGATAGAGACCCTCTGTGTGTGCTCAGCGCATCACAGAGGTGATTGTCTCTGGAATGGAGGCATACATTCCTCGTTCTTTCTCTACTCCTCACGCTAAAAAGCCTTGGTTTAATCACGCTTGTTCTCGTGCTGTCAATGATAGAGAGGAAGCTCACAAAAGATACCAGAGCCTTCAAACTAATGCTAATTATGAACTTTACATTTCTGCCCGAAATCGTGCCAAATCTATTCTCCGACTAACCAAAATTCTTTCATTAATAGAAAATGTCAAAACCTTGCTTTCTAACTCTTCCCGTTACTTCTGGCATCTAGCCAAAACATCTCCTCCAACTTCACTTCTTCATCTTTCCCTCCACTCCTCAGTCCTGACGGCAACACTGCCGTCTCATCTATCTCTAAGGCTGAACTCTTCTCTCAAACTTTTCTAAAAACTCCACTCTGGACGATTCTGGGCATATTCCTCCTACTCATCCCCCCTCTGACTCCTTTATGCCTGTTATAAAGATTCTTCAAAATGATGTTTTCTATGCCCTCTCTGGCCTCAATCCTCAGAAGGCTTATGGACCTGATGGAGTGCCTCCTATTGTCCTTAAAAACTGTGCCTCCGTGCTGTCACCCTGCCTGGTCAAACTCTTTCGCCTCTGCCTGTCAACATCTACCTTTCCTTCTTGCTGGAAGTATGCCTTCACACAGCCTGTACCTAAGAAGGGTGACCGCTCCAATCCCTCAAACTACCGTCCTATTGCTTTACTTTCTTGTCTATCTAAAGCTTTTGAATCAATCCAGAACCGTAAGATTCAAAAGCACCTTTCCACTTCTGACCTTCTATCTGATCGCCAGTATGGGTTCCGCAAGGGGCGTTCTACTGGTGATCTCCTAGCCTTCTTAACTGACTCTTGGTCATCCTCTCTTAGCCGTTTCGGTGAAACTTTTGCTATTGCGCTGGACATATCAAAAGCTTTTGATAGGGTCTGGCACAAATCTTTGCTTTCTAAACTACCCTCCTACGGTTTCTATCCTTCTCTCTGTACCTTTATCTCCAGTTTCCTTTCTGACCGTTCTATTTCTGCCGTGGTAGACGGTCACTGTTCTTCCCCTAAATCTATTAACAGTGGTGTCCCACAGGGTTCTGTCCTATCTCATACTCTTTTTCTGTTGTTCATTGATGATCTTCTTTCCAAAACGAACTGTCCTATCCATTCCTACGCCGATGATTCCACTCTGCATTATTCAACTTCTTTTAATAGAAGACCCACCCTTCAGGAACTTAACGACTCAAGGCTGGAGGCTGCAGAACGCTTAGCCTCAGACATTACTATTATTTCCGATTGGGGCAAGAAGAACCTGGTGTCCTTCAACGCCTCAAAAACACAGTTTCTCCACCTATCCACTCGACACAATCTTCCAAACAACTATCACCTATTCTTTGACAACACCCAGCTATCACCTTCCTCAACACTAAACATCCTCGGTCTATCCTTAACTCAAAATCTCAACTGGAAACTTCATATCTCATCTCTTACTAAATCAGCTTCCTCGAGGCTGGGCGTTCTGTACCGTCTCCGCCAGTTCTTCTCCCTGCACAGTTGCTGTCCATACAGGGGCCTTGTCCGTCCTCGTATGGAGTATGCATCTCATGTGTGGGGGGCTCCACCACACAGCTCTTCTGGACAGAGTGGAGGCAAAGGCTCTTCGTCTCATCAGCTCTCCTCCTCATACTGATAGTCTTCTACCTCTTAAATTCCGCCGCAATGTTGCCTCTCTTTCTATCTTCTATCGATATTTCCACGCTGACTGCTCTTCTGAACTTGCTAACTGCATGCCTCCCCCCCTCCTGCGGCCCCGCTGCACTCGACTTTCTACTCATGCTCATCCCTATACTGTCCAAACCCTTTATGCAAGAGTTAACCAGCATCTTCACTCTTTCATCCCTCACGCTGGTAAACTCTGGAACAATCTTCCTTCATCTGTATTTCCTCCTGCCTACGACTTGAACTCTTTCAAGAGAGGTATCAGGCCCCCTCTCCGCCTGAAACTGACTTATCTTTCGGCCACCTCTTTGGATTCTTTTTAGGAGCAGCGAGTAGCAGGCTTTTTTTTTATTAATGTTTACTTTTTTGTGCCCTTGAGCGGTCTCCTTTGCTGTAAAAAAAAAAAAAAAAAAAAAAAAAAACACATCTTTCACTTCAATGTATGTCCATAATATTAAGTAACAAAAAATAAGGTATAAAGGGATGAAATCTAGAATGTTATAATAAGGAATCCATGTTTGTATTAAAAAAGAGAAGATTATGTAAGTTTTTTTTTAATAACAATAAGATAGAAATCCTGTATGGGTTCGCAAAAAGAAGTGTCTCTTTTCAGAATAATAGTTAAATGATGCTCTCGGCATCTACTCCTTTCCTAACATAAAATGGGATTGATCTCTGTCCCAGTCCACAACATCAGATCCTTTGTCAGAATGCTAATGGTGTACACTGTAGCAACTTTTTTCGGGTCACGTAACAAAAGATTGATAGAACAGTGTGCGTGTCTCCCATTGCAATACACACACGATGGTATATATATATATATATATATATATATATATATATATATATATATATATATATATATATATATATATATATATATATATATATATATATATATATATATATATATATATATATATATATATATATATATATATATATATATATATATATATATATATATATATATATATATATATATATATATATATATATATATATATATATATATATATATATATATATATATATATATATATATATATATATATATATATATATATATATATATATATATATATATATATATATATATATATATATATATATATATATTTATATATATATATATATATATATATATATATATATATATATATATATATATATATATGCAGTGGTGGGCACGGTTCCGCTAATCCGCTAACCGCTAATTAGCGACGCTAACTTTTTCGTTAACTGACTAACGGATTCGCTAACTTTGGAAACAGTCAGCGGACCAATTAGCTTCCGGTGAATGTAGTTCCTCCTCTGATAATTTTAAATCCACTAGAAAATTCAGACAGGTTTTGTTTATTTGTGTACACCTTTATCATCATCTGAATTTGGCATGCTATACACTTCTGGAAAGCTCTATGTCTACGCTACAACATATTGAAAATTTAGATCACAAGGTCTGTTTTTAATGGTTTTAGAGCCAAAATACTAAACCGAAGCTAAATCCATATAAAAAAGTTAGCGGTTAGCGATTAGCATTAGCTTGCACTAATTTCTTTGTCAGTTAAGTGCTTTAGCGTAAGAGAAGCTAACTTTTTAGTTAGTGGATTACCAGTTAGCGAAGCTAACTTTTCGGTTAGCGGTGCCCACCAATGTAATATATATGTATATATATATATATATATATATATATATATATATATATATATATATATATATATATATATATATATATATATATATAGATATATATATGCCGTTCTGAGTATAATGCAAAACCCTCAATAAAAACACTCACAAACACTCACGCGTTCACACACACACACACACACACACACACACACAGTATTACTCACCGTACGACAGGTTACTGGCTGATAGGAAGGGGAAACAAAATGTAAGTATTAATTAGCAATTGCTTAGTTTTACAGAGAACATATATAGAGCCAATAGGGATATGAATACTGGGCTTAATGAGTCTCCCATGCTCTATTGTGTCGTTTGGAAGAAATATATATATATATATATATATATATATATATATATATATATATATATATATATATATATATATATATATATATATATATATATATATATACCTCGCGAGTTTCGCGCTTACTTTGTTCCCGAGACATAGCGCGAAACTCGCGGATCGCGAAACTCGAACATTAAAAACAATGTAAAACAGCTTATACGTTCCGACCCGCGAGTGAAATCGACTTTTTTTTTCCATATTACTCCTTTATCTCGAAATACATACGTTAAAATTGATGTTTTTCTTGCAGTTAATGGGCAAAGTGTTCTTGCAAAGACAAAGAATAATGGGGAGAGATACACTTTATTGAAAAAATGAAAACGAGAAAAGAAATGACAATAAACATTCCCTGCCCTCTTGTCGCCAGTCACTCGATCACTCCTGGTCGGCTAGTACGAAGCCTTCAAAGTCGTCACCCAAATTCTCTGGGGCTACTTCATTGTCCACAAGCAGATCATTATCCTCTCCATCATCATGTTCAGCAACAACAGCAGGTGGCATATCTTCTCGCTTGTCACGGTTACGTAAGTAGCGTGTGATCAAGGCTTGTTGAAGGTTGTTGACTCGGGTTTCGTACATCAGTTTGTATTCATTTAATCCCTTTTGAATTGTGTGGATGCATGTCTCACGTCGGTCCGAATTTGAATCAAATTTGTAAATGGCCTCCTTCAATTTTTCTGTTATTGCAAATATTTCTGTTAACTGCTGAACTGTTGGCTCATCTTTCTTCTCTTTTTCTTCCTCCTCATCATCAAAATCATCCTCATCATCAATCATGTCTTCTGCTACGTTCAGCGACTCCTCCATCAATGAGAACTTCCATATCAGCAACACTGACATTCTCATACCCCGTGATGGGTAACGTTTTAGCCACCTGAAGCAACGTGTCCATAGCGGCCGCTACGCGCTGCCTGTCACCGCCGCTCATTTCTGTCTTCACCCACGGGAGAACCTTCCTCCATCCATGCTTCACCGTTGCAATATTGACAAAGTGCCAGCATTCTACCATTAAGTCCACTGCTTTCTTGATATTAAAATTACAAAAGAAAGTCTGTGCAGTCATAATCTGCTTGGGTCTGCCTGGCGGCGCTGCTTGGAATGTTGTATCAGGTGTGTGCTGCACTGTCTGTGAGTGGTGTGGGGCCCCAACCTCTGCAGTGGTCAGTGGCATGGCTGACTGAAATACATGAAAAATAAACTCTGATGGGTCAACCTAAACAACAAGAAGTGTTAAAAAAAAAAAAACGTACGATGTCATAGGTTGTAATGAAGGGGGCATGAGTAGCGTTGCCAGACGTACGCACAAACATACATACCTCTGCTTGTGGATGAACACCTGTCTGGCCGTATGGCTCATCACTCACGTGCACATCATCCACCTGCAGCTGTCTCTGTAAAATTGTGATATCAATAATGTCAATGATAATGTTTATAATGATAATTATGATCATTGTGTTAGCCATCACAAGGAAACGTTTCAAGGACGCTGCATGTGTAGCCTGCGCGTCTCTCTCTCTCTCTCTCTCTGTGTGTGTGTGTGTGTGTGTGTGTGTGTGTGTGTTCAGAGCAACGTTAAGTTGTAGGCTACATGTGCAATTCTCTCTCTCTCTCTCTCTCTCTCTCTCTCTCTCTCTCTCTCTCTCTCTCTCTCTCTCTCTCTCTGAGCAATTAAAGCACCCAAGAGTCCAAATCATATCATTCATTGTACAAACCTCTGCTGAAGGGTCGCCTGTCTGCTTGTCTGGCTCGTCAATCTCCTCCTCCACTTGCAGCTGTAGAGTATATACAATAATGATGTTGATAATATAATTTGTCAGGTTTGTAATAAACACGAATCCTCTCTCTCTCTCTCTCTCTCTCTCTCTCTCTCTCTCTCTCTCTCTCTGAGCAAATTAAAGCACCCAGGAGTCCAAATCATCATTCATCGTACAAACCTCTGCTGAAGGGTCGCCTGTCTGCTGGTCTGGCTCGTCAATCTCCTCCTCCACTTGCAGAAGGATCTGTAGAGTAAAAACAATAATGATGTTGATAATAATATTTGTCAGGTTTGTAATAAACACTTGAATCCTCTCTCTCTCTCTCTCTCTCTCTCTCTCTCTCTCTCTCTCTCTCTCTCTCTCTCTCTCTCTCTCTCTCTCTCTGTGTGTGTGTGTGTGTGTGTGTGTTGCTCTCTCTCTCTCTCTCTCTCTCTCTCTCTCTCTCTCTCTCTCTCTCTCTCTCTCTCTCTCTCTCTCTGTGTGTGTGTGTGTGTGTGTGTGTGTGTGTGTGTTCAGAGCAACGTCAAGTTGTAGGCTACATGTGCAATTCTCTCTCTCTCTCTCTCTCTCTCTCTCTCTCTCTCTCTCTCTCTCTCTCTCTCTCTCTCTCTCTCTCTCTCTCTCAAATGTGTGCAGGTTCTACTTACATCATCAGTGTCCAGTGCTTCTTCAAGCTTCTTCCAAGTTCTCCTGTAGAATTCTAGCTTGACATTGGCGATTATTTCTTGATCCAAGGGCTGTATTATGGAGGTTGTGTTAGGGGGAAGGAACACGACCTCGCAGTTAGGATGACGGCCTCTCAGAAACGTTGGATGCCCGGGTGCGTTGTCCAGCAGAAGCATGAGCTTGAAGGCTAGATTGTTCCTCGCAGTATTCCTTTCCTTCGGGTATGAAGTGGTTATCGAACCAATCTAAGAAGGTAACAGTTGTCATGTACCCTTTCTTGTTGGAGACCCAGTGCACATTTAGATTTTTCATGTCCTTGTGACGATAAGGTCGAGGGCGAGCAGCGGTGTAGAGAACAAGTGGCTTCAGTTTACAGTCACCAGTTGCATTGACCGTAAAGAGAACACTGAAACGCTGTTTACTTTCCTTGTGCCCTCTAGGCTTCTTTTGTTTGGCGATTATGGTTGATCTTGGCTGCTGTTTCCAGTGAAAACCAGTTTCATCTGCATTGAATATTTGACGAAGATCGTAACCGCCGCCCTCGATCAGCTGTTTCAAGACATCAGTGAAGCTTTCCACCTCATGTGTAGGTGCGTCTGCTGCTTCACCCAGACATCGTGCCCTTTTGAGCGAGTGTCTTTTCTTAAACCTTGAGAACCAACCACTGCTAGCAGAGAAAGGTGGAGGATTATCAATGGTTAACTTACGTGCTACTGCCGCATATATTTCTCTTGCCTTCTCTCTTGCCTTAGCAGAAGATATGCAGACATTTCGATCATTTTGTCTTCAATATATTTCTTCAGATAGTGTTCTGTTGTCACCATCAACTTGCTTGTAGGATGCGTGATGTGAGCAACTTCAATCACAGAGCTCCCCAGGCATCTTTCAGGAAACGTTGTATTTCAATACGTTTTGCTCTTATTACTCTTACAGTAGATTCACTAATGTTGAAAAGTTCCCAACGGCAACAGGTCCCATTCCAGTATCAAGCTTTTTCAACACTTCCCCTTTTCTTTCATGCTTAACAGTCTCTTCTTTTACCTTGCCTCTCTGGCCTGCTTCCTATTACCGAAATTGGTTTCTTTGAGCCACATGCTGCAGTGCCTCCTCTGTCCTCAGACATCACAGCAAACTCGCGGAGAAATATCAAGAGGCTAGTGGAAGAGGGCAAGGACACGTATGCACGTAGTCAACACCGCCAGCCAACTGAGGGAGTCGAGGCATCATGCGTGACGCCACACGTAAACGCGTTTGATACTTGTCGAAACAGCGCGAAACTCGGGAAAATAATGCATAAACTCGAGATAGTAAGAATTTAGGACTGAGCACTATATATATATATATATATATATATATCGAACACCCGAACTATATATATATATATATATATATATATATATATATATATATATATATATAATATATATATATATATATATATATATATATATATATATATATATATATATATATATATATATATATATATATATATATATTAAATCTGATATATTATATATATTTTTTATATATATATATATAAAAAAATATATAAATATATATATATATATATATATATATATATATATATATATATATATATATATATATATATATATATATGCAGAATACATGTTGGCCCCCCTCCAATACAGTATATCATGGATGGGTGCACACTCCACGTACCTTTTATTTTGAACAAAGACATTCGGTTCAACAGCCGAGTGTCATTACCACAAAACCTGATCCCTCTGAATGTACAGTAAATTGATATATATTTTTTTTTTTTTATGATTTGCACGGATTTTCATGCTAGGTGGCATTCGTGTTGTTGCACACCTAGTGCTCGCCCTGTTTAAGTTCTGTCACTTTTCTCTTTAATTTTACAGTATTCTGTTTTTTAAATGGACAGTTGTAAAGAAAGTGTATGGAAATATCCGCATACATAAGAACATAAGAACATAAGAACGTAAGGAGTCTGCAAGAGACCGGTTGGCCTAAACAAGGCAGCTCCTGTAATCCTAACCCCACCTTAACTCACTATCCATAACTTTATCTAACCTCTTCTTGAATGTAGCTATGGTATTCGCACCCACAACATGGCTGTCAAGCCTGTTCCATTCATCTACCACTCTACTGGTGAACCAATTCTTGCCTATGTCTTTGCTGAATCTGAATTTGTCTAATTTAAAACCATTGCTACGTGTCCTATCTGGCTCATTTACTGTCAAAATCTTATTGACATCTTTATTGAAGCCCTTCATCCATTTATAAACTTCTATCAAGTCTCCTCACAACCTTCCCCTTTCTAGCGAGTGTAGATTTAAATGCTTGTCTATCTTCATAAGGCAAGTTTCTCACCCCTTGTATCATCTTTGTCATCCTCCTCTGTACAGATTCTAACATTTTGATATCCATTCTATAGTAGGGGGACCAGAACTGAACTGCATAATCGAGATGAGGTCTAACTAGTGCTAAGTAAAGTTTTAGGATGACTTCAGCTCTCCTATTGCTTACGATCCTTGAGATGAAACCCAGTACTCTGTTCGCCCGATTTTTAGCCTTAATGCATTGGGCCCTAGGACGGAGGTCATCGCTCACTAGGACTCCTAAGTCTCTCTCACACCCAGACCTGCTTAGAGGAGTGTCATTTAAGAATTAATTGTGTGAGGGGTTACTCCAACCTACACTCAGAATGCTACACTTCCCGACATTGAATTCCATCTGCCACATCCTGGAGAACGGTAGCGTCCCTGTCTGATTGGATTACTCTACCGATCTTGGTATCATCTGCGAACTTACTGACATCACTACTAATTCCTGTGTCCAAGTCATTGATGTAAATAATAAAAAGCAGAGGACCCAGCACCGACCCCTGTGGGACTCCACTCGTAACACTGCCCCATTCAGATTTCCTACCATTGATTTGCACTCTCTGCTTCCTACCACTAAGCCACGCCCTGATCCAGTTCAAAACTTTCCCATCTACGCCGTGAGCCTGCAATTTTTGTAATAGCCGGTGATGAGGGACTTTGTCGAACGCTTTACTGAAATCTAGATATAATATGTCATAGTTTTCATCTCTGTCAACCGCCTCGATTACTTTAGTGTAGAAGGACAACAGGTTAGTAAGGCAAGACCTCCCCTTTGTGAACCCATGTTGTGAATCATGAATTAAATTATGCTTTTCTAGATGGTCCCGAATGCTCCTGGCTATAATTGACTCTAACATCTTTCCCACAACTGATGTTAAGCTAACTGGGCGATAGTTTGAGGTGGCTGACTTGTCTCCCTTTTTGAAAATCTGCGTCACATTAGCTACTTTCCATTGATTGGGCACATACCCAGAATTTACCGACATCTTAAAGATATCGGCAAGAGGGCCACTAAGGACTTCCTTGCACTCTTTCAGAACCCTTGGGAATACTTCGTCTGGGCCCGGCGATTTGTTTTTCTTCAACCTACCAATCTCATTCTGGACTACTTGCCTAGTGATGATCACATCCCTCAACTTGTCGTTCTCGTCACCCTCATATATCTGAACTCTCTCCGGAATGGTTGTTAGATTTTCCTGCATGAAAACTGAGAGGAAATAGTCATTCATCATTTGGCTCATATCTTCTCCATTCTCAACGAGCTCGCCCGTGTTTGTTTTCAACGGTCCAATTCTGTCCCTTGTTTTCGTCCTGTACAATTTGAAGAAGCCCTTGGGATCGCTCTTGGCCTCGTTGGCTACCCTAATCTCATAATTTCTTTTTGCTAGGCGGGTGTTCTTCCTCACCAACATGGCTAGCTCAACATACCTACCCTGAGGTGGATCTCTCTGTTCTTTATTTTCTATAAATTCCTCTCTTCAAGCCTATTTTATGCTTGAGTCTGCGGGTCATCCATTTGGGGTCGTTATTTTCCTTCCTACGTGCTTGGTAAGGGATATGCTGTCTCTGACCCTTTGCAATTTCTCTAACTAAATTATTGTAGGTCATTTCTACTTGGTTCCCCTGTCTTTCCGGTTCCAGCCCTGAGATCTGGCCCTCATCCAGCCCTAAGGTTTCCCAATTTACCTCCTCAAGGTGTCTTCTGAGCCCCTCATAATCAGCTCTTCTACAGTAATGCACCAAAACAGTGTTGAGTTCATGGGTCACCATGATCTAATTTAAACCTAATTTCCTTGTGATCACTGCCACCTAATTCTCCCCCAACTGAAGAAATGTTTTGAGAGATCTAACTAATACATGTCCAATATATAGTTCTGGAAATGAGGCAGCTTTCTAAACTATGTACTGACAACACTACCAGGCACAGAACACACCAGCAAGACATGAGGGATAACTTTCACCAGTCCTGCCCCTTAACCCCTTGACTGGATTTCTTACAAGAAGACCTCACCAAGCTACAGCAATGGAACAAAAAATGTCTGCTACAATTCACTGAAGAAAAATGTAAAGTCCTGCACCTTGGGAGGGGATATCCAGCACACCAATACCACATGGGAAACACTCCACTATCACCACAGAGGCAGAGAAAGACCTGGGAGTGTATGTTACCAGGCTACCAGTGAAGGCCAAATCCATGCCAATTGCAGTGGTCGGATTAAAGACCCCCACACTCACCTTGAAGCAGAGCGCCAGCCAGTAGCGGCTGTGGGTACGGATGACCCCATTGGTGGTCTGCACGGCACTCTTGTTGGGCACCAGCTGGGGCTCAAGGGGGGGCAGCAGATCCCCCAGCAAGGCCTTGGCACACAGCGTCATACAGTAGCTGATGGTGGTGAGGTTGAAGCCGCCCTCCAGTGCCAGAACTATGCGGCCCTCGGCCAGGCCAGACAGAAGGGCCATCATATGTCCACAGCAACCAGGACTCACGCGGCAACCTGGGAGTGTGTGTGTGAGGCTGTTACTTTAGGTATGAGATGCATGGAGGGAGGAATGGGGGTGAGGAAGAGAAAGGGAGTTCTTCACTATGGAATGCAATGGTTACGGTGTGTTACTTTAGGTATGAGATGCATGAAGGATTGAAGGGAGGAATAAGGGAGGAGGAAGAGAAAGGGAGTTCTTCACAATGGAATGCAATGGCTAGGGTGTGTTACTTTAGGTATGAGATGCATGAAGGGAGGAATGGGGGTGAGGAAGAGAAAGGGAGTTCTTCACTATGGAATGCAATGGTTACGGTGTGTTACTTTAGGTATGAGATGCATGAAGGAGGAATAAGGGAGGAGGAAGAGAAAGGGAGTTCTTCACAATGGAATGCAATGGCTAGGGTGTGTTACTTTAGGTATGAGATGCATGAAGGGAGGAATGGGGGTGAGGAAGAGGAAGGGAGTTCTTCACTATGCAATGCAATGGTTACGGTGTGTTACTTTAGGTATGAGATGCATGAAGGAGGAATAAGGGAGGAGGAAGAGAAAGGGAGTTCTTCACAATGGAATGCAATGGCTAGGGTGTGTTACTTTAGGTATGAGATGCATGAAGGAGGAATAAGGGAGGAGGAAGAGGAAGGGAGTTCTTCACAATGGAATGCAATGGTTAGGCTGTGTTACTTTAGGTATGAGATGCATGAAGGGAGGAATGGGGGTGAGGAAGAGGAAGGGAGTTCTTCACTATGGAATGCAATGGTCTGAGATGACAATACACCAGGATACAATATAAGGAGACTACAAAATGCTTCATTGCATACACATGGCAGCCCCTGAAGATGAGTTATTAAGGCAGATAAAAAATAAATAAATAAATAAATAAAAAAGAACAATACAGAAATTTTGGATAAGAAAGAACACTAAAGGAATAAAGAGAGGAAAACAAGAAACCCAAACAGTAAAGGAGTGCACCAGGGAGTGCTGTTATGAAGCCAAAACTCCCGACCATGAACTGAAAATATAATAATGGAGGGAGAACTGAACTGAACTGAGCAGATAGTGACAGAAAAAGAGAAAGAGGCAGCTGCAGGTAGTCATACAGATAGTGACACCATCCACCAACCTCCAAGTGGGTCCCCGCACCAACATCAAGGCTGGCAGTGACCAGGACCAGCTGTGGGTTGAACTGGTAGGCCACGGGCAGCACCACCTGAGTGAGAGCCTCTGCGTCACCCATGCCACTCTGAAACAACACAAGAAAAACACTGTGGCTTTAGTAAACACAACTTCTTCCTCCTGAACTGTGGCTGGGAGGAAGGACACTGGACGATGAAATACCAGAGCTGAGGACCATAACTGATTCTTGCATTGGGAGCTTGGATAGCAGGGTGAACCTTCATGTGCTGGACAGGGCTGTGTGGATCTAGACATTGATCACTGGGAATCATAACAGGAAAAAAGTGTCAGGTAATTGTGACTGAATGAAAATGCAATACTTCAGCACCAGTGTAGGGAGAAAAATACTCAGAGGACTTAGCACTCGAGGGTCAATTTTCTGATTTGTAGCTGGGAGGAAAGACATGGGGTGGTGGAATAGCTGAATCAAGGGTTTAGCTGTTACATCTCTCTCTCTCTCTCTCTCTCTCTCTCTCTCTCTCTCTCTCTCTCTCTCTCTCTCTCTCTCTCTCTCTCTCTCTGCCAGCCTAGTTTCCTTTTTATCATTCCTTCTTTCCTTAAATTTCCTTGGACTCTTCCCTTCTTTCTCCATTTAATTATTCCTCTTTCTCCTACTCCTTCCTACCATCTCTCCAGGCCTCCTTTCTTTCTTCCTTCCTTTTATTCCAAGTGAGGGCTGGAGCACTATTTCAAGTTGGTTAGCATGTGTTTGAATAGGTATTTAGAACAATCAAAACACCTCTCCTTCAGAAACTGATCTCTCTTTTGGCCACTTAGGCAATTATGGATAAGTAAAATATTGTGCCAAAATTGTTCCTGGTCCATGTAATGTGTCTATGTATTTTTTGGGGGAGAAAGGATGGACTCTATTTACCTCCCTTCAATACAACCTTGGTGATGCTGTTGTTATGTTCATTTATTCTGTTTGTTTTACAGTAAGCAAACTGCATTGCATTTCTTTCCTCTCCCTCTTCCTTCTCTCCCTTTTCCTGAATGGTTCCTGTCTGTTGAGGGAAACAACCTCTCTCGAAATAGCTGTTCATTTATTTGGGAAAAAACAAACTCTGGGCACCTGGCTCATAGTTGTCATCATCTGATTAACCTTAAAAGATGCAGCATTGAAAGACTCCATCTGACGTCTTCACTACCAGGTCAATGAACACAGTACAGATAAACTTATCAATTCATGAAAGGTAATACAGCAAATGTCAGGAGATAACTGGGAGTACCTACCTATCACACTATCTATCTGTCTCTCTATCTATCTATCTAGGCATAGTATTTGGACATGAAGAGCTCTCAGGTCAAAGGCAGGTCTGGTGAGGGTCAGAGAGTAGGACATGAAGCAAGCGACCAGTGAGCAGCATTCTCAAGCTGCAACAATGTCTGTGTAAAAGTAATTCCAAAAAAGGGTCAAGGGAAACTTGGTCCCATGAAGGTGCAGCACACTTGTTAACCCCTTGGCTGCAGATTTCCAGCCAGAAGACAGACCTCACCAAGCTACAGGTGGAATGAAATGTCTGCTACAATGCAATGAAGAAAATGTCCTGCACCCTGGGAGGGATATCCAGCACACCAATACCACATGGAAACACTCACTATCCACCACAGAGGCAGAAAAAGACCTGGGAGTGTATGTTACCAGGCTACCAGTGAAGGGATATCCAGCACACTAATACCAAATGGGAAACACTCCACTATCCACCACAGAGGCAGAGAAAGTCCTGGGAGTGTATGTTACCAGGCTACCAGTGAAGGGATATCCAGCACACCAATACCACATGGGAAACACTCCACTATCCACCACAGAGGCAGAGAAAGTCCTGGGAGTGTATGTTACCAGGCTACCAGTGAAGGGATATCCAGCACACTAATACCACATGGGAAACACTCCACTATCCACAACAGAGGCAGATAAAGACATGGTAGTGTATGTTACCAGGCTACCAGTGAAGGGATATCCAGCACACTAATACCACATGGGAAACACTCCACTATCCACCACAGAGGCAGAGAAAGTCCTGGGAGTGTATGTTACCAGGCTACCAGTGAAGGGATATCCAGCACACTAATACCACATGGGAAACACTCCACTATCCACCACAGAGGCAGAGAAAGTCCTGGGAGTGTATGTTACCAGGCTACCAGTGAAGGGATATCCAGCACACTAATACCACATGGGAAACACTCCACTATCCACCACAGAGGCAGAGAAAGTCCTGGGAGGTACCAAGAGCTGCCTCAGGTACATCAGAGTACTTAGACTATCTTCATTATGTTTTGTCTGTGAATGAAAAAACACCTTAGTGTGTAGTGCACTTACCCTTCCGTAAGGCTGCGTGTTGCTCCACCTGCTCGTCACACACCAGACACAGCCTCGGAGACTCACTCAGCACCACGGCCTCTGAAGACAAGGCACAGAGCTCCTCAGTGACTCCTGTTTGCTGTGACTGAGCTTCCTATGAAAGGTGTACACCCCTCCCTCTTCCTTCTCCTCCTCCTCCTCAGCCATTATTATTGGTCCCACTGCAGTACTGTAGTACAAAGCCATTTCCTAATGTTCCCAACCTCTCACATCTCCTTCACTCCCTCCCTTCCTTAACTCTCCTCCCTCCTTCCTTTCCCTTTCTTAACCTCCCTCTCCCTTCCTGCTTCCTTTTCTTTCCCTCCCCCGCTCTCTCTCCCTCTTCCTCTTTGCCTTGCGTAAGCAACATAAGGAGCGTAAGCAACAGAAGCCCCGAAGTCTTCCTCAAACTATATTTAGCATTAGTTAGACCTCATCTTGACTATGCGGTTCAGTTCTGGTCACCCTACTATAGAATGGATATCAAAATGTTAGAATCGGTGCAGAGGAGGATGACTAAGATGATTCAGGGGTTGAGAAACTTGCCACATGAGGAAAGACTCAAACAGTTAAACTTGCATTCTCTAGAAAGGCGAAGGGTGCGTGGAGACATGATCGAGGTTTATAAATGGATGAAGGGCTTTAATAAGGAGACATTCATAAGGTTTTGTTGGTAAGAGAACCGGGTAGGACACGAAGTAATGGGTTTAAACTGGATAAATTCAGATTCAACAGGGACATAGGCAAAAATTGGTTTACTAACAGGGTGGTGGATGAGTGGAATAGGCTTAGCAGTCATGTGGTGAGTGCCAATACAATTGTCACATTAAAAAATAGACCAGATAAATTCATGGACAGCGATATTAGGTGGGGTTAGATACACGGGAGCTTAGGGTCAAAGGAGCTGCCTCGTACAGGCCTACCGGCCTCTTGTCGACTCCTGCGGTCGTATGTTCCTCCTCTCTTCCATTGTTTCCTTTCTCCTTCCTTCCTCTCCTCTCCTCTTTCTCCTCCTCCTCCTTATCCTCTTCTTCCTCCAATTTGAATACAGCATTATTTTCTATTACAGGCTTTTATATTTTCTCTCCTCCTTTCCTTCCTCCTCCTCCTCCTCCAATCTAAAGACCCAACCATGAGCAGAGACTAGAGGAGTGACTCAATGCCATTCCTTTTCATCTCCTGTCTCACACACCTCCTCCTCCTCCTCCTCCTCCTCCTTCTTTCTCTACCAATGTGAACACAACATTACTCTCTCCTACATGCACTTATGGTACTTCTTTCTCCCCCTCGTACCTGCAGCAGTGAGCCGGCCGAGAGCAGGGCACAGACGTTGGTGGCAGGGGTGGAGGTGAACAGACTTGTAGTTCTCCTGAAGGGTCTGCAGCTCCTCCTCTCGCTGGGCCTGGAGGCTGAACATGAGAGCCACGTGTTCCTGGCTGTGCATGAGCTCCACCTCCTCACGCTGGGCCACCGAGGCTGTAAGGATGGATAGAGGAGAGAAAAGGGTTAGATTAGGATTAGACTCTTTCTTTATCAATATCTCTTTGACATCATCTATAAATCTCTATTTCTCATTTACTCTCTCCCATCTCCTTCCTTTATCCGGAATCTGTTTGCATTCTCTCTCTCTCTCTCTCTCTCTCTCTCTCTCTCTCTCTCTCTCTCTCTCTCTCTCTCTCTCTCTCTCTCTCTCTCTCTCTCTCTCTCTCTCTCTCTCTCTCTCTCTCAATTCTACTTCTGGTTCAACTCAACTCAACCCAACTGATCCTACTGGCTGACACTGCATCAAGTTTATAAAGCAGGTCCAAGGAATAGAGAGAGCTGCATACCCTCTATGCTTTACTATGGGTGGCTATACAGGTGTTAGCCAGTGCAGGTGTGAAGGGAGACTCATACTAAGCAAGGCGAACAAGGAGAAGTAAACAACTGAACAGTGAACGACGGAACAGTGACATAAACATGAACACACACATCATACAGACAGTGCCTCCACCACCCACCTGCAGCCGCTGGCCTCGCCCCAGCACCCCGGCACGCCCCAGCATCTCCCACACCCGCTGGATGCGCTCTGGATGTTCCCTGTGTGGGGGGGGGAGAGGGTGAATTAGTGTGTACTAGGGCGGCTCGATTTGACATTTTTTTTTTAGTTTTGCTTTTGGGTAGTGTGGAAAACCTGTCTATTGGTGAGAAAACACTGTGTGTAAAGTTATTTTGATCTGTGTTAATATCTTCAGGTGGCACATATCGGTCAAAGTTTGGGAAAATGGCAAAAAATAGCATTTAAAAAAAAATACAAGTAAAAAACAATATTAGCAACCATTTTATTGGGTAGGGATCTGTTGGTTAATAATAGCCCAAAGAATGGTGTGTAAAAATTCCAGCTTAAAAAAGGAATATTTTCAGGTGGCACATTCAAGTCAAAATAATACATAAGTGGCCAAAATTCGTACTTTGCTATTTTTTGCATCACTTCTGGGAAATAATTTGGACATCTATATATGTTCAGGTGATCACAAATAGATATTTTTACAGCTTTTAGCATATTATTGATGAAAATATCATTCAACAATAATAACCCAGAACTCACCACGAGGAGGTAGCTGTAAGACGAGTTCCACCCTAGCTCCATCCCAACCACCCTACCTTTAAAGCTAGAGTTGTCTAAAGCTTATATTGTGCTTTGTTTTCATAAGCTGGCATCTTTTTCCTTGATGCTAATGTTGTTCGGATGTATCCATCACGCCTTTCCTCACCACATACCTTCTCAGAAGCTTCTGTCATGTTTTATTAGACGTTCTACTGCCTGAGTATGGCACGGGAGATCTGTTAGGCCTTGGTAGGCTTCCTGTGATTTAATTAGCTCTTCTATTTGGGTTTCTGAAATCTCTTTTGTCAGTGGAGGCTCAGTTATGTCATCTTGCCATTCTATCATGTCAAAATAATTTTGAGCATTGAATTTGATTGGTGGAACTTTAAATCTTCTGACTTCCCCTTGGTTCTTGCTCTTTCTTGCTTTAAGTATCCGCCGCCATCCAAGTTCACGGATGTGACTTCTGTCATCTGCAACCATTGCAATAAGTATGTTTTCAGGATGACAGAAGTAACCATTTCTTTGAAGGATGAGCTTTACTACTTCTTGAGTTTGAACACTTAAACTTCTCATTCGCACAATCGTCTCATGCATGTGATTTGCCCCATGGATAATAAAGGGTTCACTCTTAATCTTAAACCACATTGGACTGTAAACGTGCATTATGAATTTGACTATTTCCATCAGGTTCTTAGATGGATTCTCTGTTGAAATATATAGTCTCAAGATCCTGTTGGCTGTAGTTACCCATCGTGAATGTGAATGTGACATCTTTCCCGGACTTCGACTAGCTAATGACTTTTCACAGGTTCCTTGAGAGACAGCTTTGCAAATGTCCAGCAAATATTGCTGATCTGTACTCAAGTCATTTATATTTGGGAACGTGGAGAAGTAGTCAGATTGTTCAGGGGCATAATTTGCAACAGGAAGCTTCTCGCAATCATTAAGCTGCTTTCCTATGTCACCAGTTAAACCTGTAGGGCCGGAAGTCTTGCCGTCCAGAGAAGTTACAAGATGTCGAAGCGGAAGCTCATTTTCATGAAGACAGATTACCCATTGAAGTGGCCTTCCAAAATTCTTTCCATGCAGGAAATAATGCCATTTTTTAGTCCAGTGTTTGTCACTGTGCCATCACATCCAACTGCTTTTAGTTCAGCAGTATCAATATTTTCTTTTTCAAGATATTTCATTATGGCAGTGGTTATATTCAAAGCAGAACCAGATGTAGGAGTTACATGACCTAAAATTCTGAGCCTGGTTCTTGTAGCAGAGCTATGTGTTCTTCTGTAATGATGTTGAGTGATTTCTTGGCACCTCTCTCTTCTTGAGTGCGAGTTTTGTCCTTGCGACCATCAAAATAGAGAGCCTTAAGAGGAATCTTGGGTCTTGAATCTTTGTGTGTCTTACGAGATTTCGATCTTAGCCTAGTAACTTTGTGACGGTCGATTATTGATTCCTTATTTTCATCACTGATTATCCCATAATCTTGCAAAACAGAAGTTGCTATTAAAGCCGCTGAACGGTTGGAGATACCAGTTCTGTCGCTCACAGCTCTAGTGATGGCAAATCTCTTACAACTTTTTTCTTCTTTGTACTAAGCTTGAGTCGATCTGATAGCTCTTCTTCAAAGTCAGAAGCGTCGCTTGTAGTACATGAGCTAGTAGGTGATGATCCTGGTTCAAAAATTTTCAAAATTATTCTTGCTTGTGCTCACCTCTGTCATGCTGGAACGATCTTTTCTTTGTCTGATAACTTTCTTGATATTGGCAGTTGTTTTCTTGTCTAAACCACCAATAACCATTGTTCTTGATCCTCTTTGATTAATTAAGAACGGTCTTTCTGCTTGAGGTACTTTATGTTCCTTAGCACAAGTGCATTTATCAAAATCAGTGCAACAGGCAATATCAAATAATTGCCTTGACTTTTCCTGGAATAACAGCAACTTTTTCTTTAAATGAATCTGAATTTCTCCTGTTCTTATTTACTTTAAGTAAGCTCTTGTACTGACTATGTAAGGTGCTTATCATATCATATATCCTTTTTCTAGAAACAATTGGTATAGATGAGGGTTGCCATATTGATCAACTTGGATGTGAGGCTTTCAGTAATGAGTTTGTGGAGGATCCTTACCTGTTGTCTTTATATCATTCCTATGCCACAGATAAGCCCTTAGAATGGCCCTTAAATGTTGGAAGCTCATTTTGAACTAATTCTGCTTGCTGGCCAGCTATAGGGCATTGTTTTCTCTCTTGTCAGTGGATGCTGGGTGCTCTTGGACATAGTGACAAGTCTCTTGATATCCAATAGCCTCCAAATGTGCAAGAGCGAGGAGGCGCAGGTCCTCTCCACTAGTGCTGGGTAGCAACTGACAGTGCTGACTCAGTGACACGCTCTGTGCTCCCACAAGCTTCACACAATGATTACCGAGAAATAGTCCCTACCAAGGTTAGTCAAGGTTAGTCATTGTATGCAATGCTTTGCAAAGATGTGCAGATTATAGATGTCCAAATTATTTCCCAGAAGTGATGCAAAAAAATAGCAAAGTACGAATTTTGGCCACTTATGTATTATTTTGACTTGAATGTGCCACCTGAAAATATTCCTTTTTTAAGCTGGAATTTTTTTACACACCATTCTTTGAGCTATTAACCAACAGATCCCTACCCAATAAAATGATTTGCTAATATTGTTTTTTACTTGTATTTTTTAAATGCTATTTTTGCCATTTTCCCAAACTTTGACCGACATGTGCCACCTGAAGATATTAACTCAGATCAAAATAACTTTACACACAGTGTTTTCTCACCAATAGACAGGTTTTCCACACTACCCAAAAGCAAAACTAAAAAAAAATGTCAAATCGAGCCGCCCTAGTGTGTACCTCTGTGTGTCGTGGTGTGAGGGAAACTTGTCTGGTAAAAAAGGTTGCTCTAGTACGAGGGTAGAAAGCTGCCTCAAGGGGTTATGTGTGGTCAAAGTTATGGTGGTTAAGTGTTGGTTAGATAAGTGAGGAAAGCTTTGTCTTCTAGCTCTGGTAAAGTATTAAAGCTGCCTGAATGGGTGACATGACATGTAACAAGGAATTGGGTGAAAATAAATAAATGGTATGCAGAAAGTTGGAAAGTTTGGTTTAGTCGGCACAATATCTGTGGTCATATGCCAGAGAGAGAGACAAGGAAGGAATTATAGGAGAAGGGAACAGATCCCAGGAGACGGGACACAACCCCCGATTAATACCTGGTACCCATTCACTGCTGGCTGGACAGGGGCGTGGGGTATCGGAAAAGCCTCCCAAATTTTTCCACTCCGCCCAGGACTTGAACCCGGGCTCTCTCGGTTGTGAGCCGAGTGTGCTAACCACTGCACCAAGTCCTCTATAAATGGTATGTGTGAGGAAACTCTGTGTCTTCTTGAGATAAAAGCTCTGGTAAAAAGATGCCATGTGCTGCCTCAGTGGGTTTGGTGGATAGAAATTCGGTCCAAGTAGATATATATATGTGAGGGAAACTTGGTCTTCTTGAGGTAAAAACTCGGGCAGGTACCAAGAGCTGCCTCGGGTACATCAGAGTACTTAGACTATCTTCATTATGTTTTGTCTGTGAATGAAAAAACACCTTAGTGTGTAGTGCACTTACCCTTCCGTAAGGCTGCGTGTTGCTCCACCTGCTCGTCACACACCAGACACAGCCTCAGAGACTCACTCAGCACCACGGCCTCTGAAGACAAGGCACAGAGCTCCTCAGTGACTCCTGTTTGCTGTGACTGAGCTTCCTATGAAAGGTGTACATCCTCCCTCTTCCTTCTCCTCCTCCTCCTCAGCCATTATTATTGGTCCACTGCAGTACAAAGCCATTTCCTAATGTTCCCAACCTCTCACATCTCCTTCACTCCCTCCTTCCCTTAACTCTCCTTTTCCCTCCTTCCTTTCCCTTTCTTTGCCTCCCTCTCCTTCCTCCCTGCTTCCTTTTCTTTCCCTCTCAACCCCCTCTCTCTCTCCCTCTTCCTCTTTGCCTTCCTTTCCTTCCCTTCCTCCTCCTCTTCCATTTTCCTTTCTCCTCTTCCTTCCGTCTCCCTCTCCTCTTTCTCCCCTCCCCTCCCTTCCTCCCTACATACCTTCCCTCCTCAGCTGCAGCAGTTTCTCATCAATCCTCTCCCTGAGCTGCTGTGTCTATGGTGTCAGGAGCTGCATGGTGTCTGGTCTGGAGGCGTTAGGGCCGGACACCCACCAGGCCTTGAAGGAAGGCTCAGGGTGAAGGTGCTGGGTCAGCCTCGCCCCGCACCTCCTGCTGGCATAAGGACCCTGGTACTGGATGCAGCGCCAGTGTGCCCGCTGGACATACACCAGGCTCAGCAGTGTCTCCTGAAGGCAGGGGAGGACAGGGAAGGGAGGAGGATGGTTCATGTTGAGAAAAAGAGCAGGTTAACTATAGGAAAAGACATTATTATTGAGATCCAAGAAAGGGCATCATGCAAAAATAAAAATGCTATAGGCCCAAACAGATTCATCTTAATGAGCAGACATGGATAGGGAAAATAAAATACACAGCAACAGTAAAGTAAGGAGAATAATAATAAAAAAGGAAGGGACAAAAACAATATTAAAACAAAAAAAAACAATAAATCATGCATCAGAGATAAGGCAGACAGAGAGATAGATAGATGGATATAGACAGACTGAGATAGATAGATAGATAAAGACAGATATAAGCAGAGATAGAAAGATAGGCATAAAGATGGACAGACTGATAGAGAAAGATATAGACAGACAGATACAGAGATAGATAGATAGACAGACAGCTATCAGGTACCTTGGTGATGGCTGCAGGGGTCCAGGGGGGCAGTGGTGGCCCAGCAAGGCACTGAGGGTGTGGGCGGCACTCTTGGCCTGGACGGCAGGCACCACCCACCCTGCACACACAACAGGGATTGCTTATTACCATTCTAATTATTATTATTATTATTATTATTATTATTATTATTATTATTATTACTATTATTATTATCAATATTACTATCATCCTGCTATGTAATAATAATTGTCTGAGCTATTTTTTAGATTTCTGTGCAATATTTTTTTTCAAGTTTTCAGTGGTCAATTTTTTTTTTCCCAATTGAATTCTATAGGGAGGTAGAATGCATACCAGTGTGTGGATGTGTGGTGCTCAGTTCCTGCCACAATGTTTGGGTGAGGTCAGACTGGTCACCTCCAGCACCAGCGCCACCTTGCCCCGCGCCAGGGCCATCAGCTGGGAGGTGAGGTGTGTGTACAGGCCTGGCCACACCTCCAGCACCAGCACCACCTTGCCCCACACCAGGGCCATCAGCTGGGAGGTGAGGTGTGTGTACAGGCCTGGCCACACCTCCAGCACCAGCTCCACCTTGCCCCGCGCCAGGGCCATCAGCTGGGAGGTGAGGTGTGTGTACAGGCCTGGCCACACCTCCAGCACCAGCACCACCTTGCCCCACACCAGGGCCATCAGCTGGGAGGTGAGGTGTGTGTACAGGCCTGGCCACACCTCCAGCACCAGCGCCACCTTGCCCCACACCAGGGCCATCAGCTGGGAGGTGAGGTGTGTGTACAGGCCTGGCCACACCTCCAGCACCAGCGCCACCTTGCCCCACACCAGGGCCATCAGCTGGGAGGTGAGGTGTGTGTACAGGCCTGGCCACACCTCCAGCACCAGCGCCACCTTGCCTCCCAGGGGCCATCAGCTGGGGGGAGGTGAGGTGTGTACAGGCCTGGCCACACCTCCAGCACCAGCACCACCTTGCCCCGCGCCAGGGCCATCAGCTGGGAGGTGAGGTGTGTGTACAGGCCTGGCCACATCTCCATCTCACCCTGAAATGCCAGATGGTAGAATAAAGTATAATAAATATGCTGTATTATTATTATTATTATTATTATTATTATTATTATTATTATTATTATTATTATTATTACTATTGTGTTTGGCTTCCCTGTTAAGAGTGGTTCATAATGGGAAGTTTGTGATATAGTTGAGTAAAATAAAATTTATATACCATCTTTTATTATTAGTAGTAGTGGTAGTAATAGTAGTAATAGTAGTAGTATTATCATCATCATTATTATGAGGCTTGACTTCCCTGCTGGAGTGATTCACACTGGCAAGTGTCTGGATGAGGAGACAGAGCTGAGAACATCCATAAATTTATAAAAGTAAGTACAGTTGTACGAAAGCAGATATGGAGGCAGGTCAACACAAGCTTAGTTAAAATCCTCTATACTATGACTAAGTAAATGCACATAAAAAACAGACAAGCCAGCAGAGGCAGACACACACACACACACACACACACACACACACACACAGATACATTGTGACTTAGAATGACCTTGAAAATAGAGAAAATTGAGCTCAAGCGAAAAATATTCATGAATTAAAGCTAAACTTGATAAACTGAAATTTGGGGACAGGACCATACCAGTGTAAATCATCCTGTATATCACTAGGTAAATACACACACACACACACACACACACACACACACATACAACCTCCACCCTAACGGACATACACAAGAGCCCACAAGTGTAGCTCAATCCCTATATATCACAACTATAGTCTGTTCACTTAATTCTGGCCCAAGCTGACAACATAAACCTAAGCGTGGTCATAAGCACAGTGCAGATTAGCAGAAAGTGCTGCGTGAGATAAACACAAACAGGTTAAAGAAAACTTGGAAGCCACAGCAGCAGCCAGTCAGCACTCAGCTTGCAAACACACTTAGGTTTATGTTGTCAGCTTGGGTCTGACTTAAGTGAACAGACTTTAGTAAGGCTTAAGGACAAGAGAGAGAGAGACTGAGAGAGCAGGACTTGCCTTTTCACCCCCCACTGCCGAGTCATAACCAGCAGACACAACACTATAACTAACTCAGGACCAAACTAGAAGAGAAAATAGTCGTGCTTAGGGTTCAAACGGCACACCAGGTTCAGTCTAGCCTCCTCCGATCATATGTTGAGGTTTGTGCATAGGTGTGTGTGTGTGTGTGTGTGTGTGTGTGTGTGTGTGTGTGTGTGTGTGTTGGGGTCCTAATCGGTCAATCAGATTGTATCTTACTGACAAAATGTGTCAAATGTAGCAATTTCAAAATGGTATGCCACATAAACTGCACTGCATTGTAGGGATCTTGCTTTTCCTGTCCCTCAAGCCTGGACATCTAACGCCGCCTAGTAATGAAGGGGAAAAAATTCACACTAAGCTGCACACAACTTTCTACTCTGTCTCATTCCTGTGCTATACAAATCCCTTATGCAGGAGTAAACCACCGTCTGCATTCCTTTATCCCTTTTGCTGGTACACTCTGGAACAAACAAGCTTCCTTTGTCTGTGTTTCCTCCTGCCCATGACTTGAACTCTTTCATGAGGGGAATATCAAGACACCTCTCCACCTGTAACTGACTCTCTCCAGACCACTCACTTCTATCTACTTTTACAGGAGCAATGCATAGTGGGCTTTTTTCCCCTTGAGCTGCTTCATTAACTGGACAAAGGAAAAAAAGAAAAAGAGCTTCTCACTCCCTTGGCCTCTGCCTTTTCCTGACCTACTAACAAAGACCAGAGCTGCCCAGCCTCAACCTCTGCCTCACCTGCTTCTCCAGACTTGCCATCGGTTGCTGCCGCTGCCGCACCCCCAGCAAGAGGCTGACCGCGCGGGGATTCCTGGCTGACGTCTTCCTCTGGGGCGTGTCTTCCGTCATCCTGCAACACAAAGGTTCACCTTCATCAACTGGTTAAGATTTATTTCAGAGGCAATATTTGCCCAAGGTTTTTGATATGGGGTCATTTTCAATAATTTTAAATGTAGAAATTCAAGTGTCACAAAACAGAGCCTTGAGGACACATTATTGTGGGGATAAATGCCTAACAGATAGGTAATAACCAATATCTATAACCATTGCAAAGTGGATCACAGGGATTTATCAAAAATTACCCGTGTGCTGCTCCCATGTTTTCTAGGGTGAATACAAACCCATCAAAGCCTGACATGATAACCAATATCTATACCCTTGTAAAGCATATCAAAATTTTTCAAAATAATATACAATAACAAGTGGTAGGCATTGCAACCAAGAAAGGACCTTGCACAAGCACTATGTAGCTTATGACACACTTGTGAGACCAACACTGGAATACTGCTCACAGGTGGAGTCACTTACACACACAGAAACATTGATAAGCTAGAACAAATCAACACCAAGGCAGCAAGGTTCATTACAAACAATTACACTTGAACGTCTGGCATCACAACACGGATCAAACAACAGATAAACATGGACCCTCTTCATATACGCAGACAAGCACACAGACTTACACTGATATACAAGATCACAGACACTCACACTGACATTGACCCACACACAAACACACAATGCAAACAGTCAACGTACTCATAACACACACACCCATAAATACCAAACATATCACACTAACAATGACGCATACAAGCACTCATACTTTCCACGCACCATGTGTGACTGGAACAGCCTCCCTCAACAGATTTTAGACTGCGGTACAATAGACTCATTCAGAAAACAAATACACACTCACTTGTCACCACAACACACCAACACTAACAATTACACTTGATTCACTTCCTCCCTGCACACCGGCTCCCCGTCACCCAACAGCCAACACAAATATGCATGTTATGCACCTGAATGGGTGCCTGTGTATTATAAATCAAGATCAAGGTAATTTAGCTGTGCAGGTGTAACTAGTAATTTTGCACTTGTGCACCGGCATGAGTGCAATATTACACAAGACTGAGCACTGCACTGCTGATATTTACTGAAGAACAACACTGTGCAGGTTATTGCACAGCGCCCCACCACTAAACAACAGATCTATTCAAATTTAACATCACCTGCTGGGTGGGGCTTTGTCCCCGTCAACCTTACCGGCAGACCTTTCATAACAAATGTGCAATCTCCCCTCAGACCTTTTTGTTCTAACTCTGATCTACCCACTAGAGGCCACCAGTACTAAATAGCACATGTTAGGACCCAGCTTGAACTAAGGAAGAGGTCCTTCAGTGTCAAAGGCATTCCTTTGTGGAATTCCCTCCCTGAATCCCTAGTCACCCTCCAGTCTCTACCTCTATTTAAATCAGCACTAGCTCATCATCTTGGGGACAAACTTTTGGAATGTCATTAAATGGACTGTAGCTCTACATCTAATCGTATAAATTACATTACAAATTGACTGCATATGATGGACTATCCAGCTCTTTCATTAGTATTTGTTTTTGTTTATGTAATTAAATATTGAGAGCTGGCGCATCAGCAGAGTGCTGGCTTCCCCTCGTCATCATGTGGACTGTGGGGTCTGGAAGCCCACCAGGTGAGTAAACCAGGTGAGTTAGTTTGAAATATCCAAATCTGACACAGCACCTTCTTAGGGGGCATTACCTTTGTTCCCCCTTGACCCCTGGCGTGTGTCATGCACCACCCACTCAACAGGAACAGCAGGCACCCATTTAACTGTTTCTGCAGGGAATGGTTATGTAAAAAGCTGAGCAGTAGTACAAGGCACCTCAGTAAGGTGCCCAGCAGCCCCGCGGGGCGGCGGGTGTGATGCTGGAGGAACACCAAGGGCCGGGGGGCGTCTTGGCCATGCCGGTCACACACTCCATCATTACCTTCCCCTCGTAGGATCAGCTTCACCTAGGCTTAGGCATGCCCTTAGGGCCTTGTTCAGGCTGTCATGGTGGTGAGTGTCTGGCAGGAAGCTGTGGGTGTGTGGCGGTGAGTCTGCCGCCCGACCCTGCACGGAGATGACACACACACACACACACACACTGCCTGTCGTGTTCTTCTTCTTCGTGGGTGTTTTATGGGGCTGGAAGCTGTGGACCCACAGCCTCTAGAGCCCCGTCAGTGGTAGTTGTTATCAGGAGTTCTTGGTTGTGCTGGCCGTCCTGTCACCAGGGCGGGTCGTGTTCGTCGTTCCTGCAGAGTCGCTGCTGCCAATGTTTGTGTTTTTTCAACGGGACGCTTATCGTGCCACACTTGCTCATATTCCTTTTCTGAGTAGTGTGAGATGAAACTGTTTTATCCTATTATTTATTTGTTGCTGATTTGTGTCGTCACTTTTTGTGGGTACTGGATTCTCACCAACCACCGGCTCAGGGACCAACGTGACGGAGGTGAGCACCGAGGCAACGCGCAGAACAATTATATACGCCCCAAACCTTACCTTGCCCTCCCTACACACACACACACACACACACACAAACACAAACACACACACACACACACACACACACACAAACACACACACACACACACATGGAATAATAAAAAAACTGAAATATTAATTTATCTTAAACGTGAATTAAGGGTCATCAAAGGAGGAAGAAAATTATATTTATATTCATAATGTAACGTACCTGCCGGCATACCAACACCGCAGAAGCCAGTTAAAAGCCGATTGGGAAAATTGGGAATAATCCCTTGTACATAGCCATGGTTATTTACCGGATCCAGTTTCTCCTCAGCCGAAACAATACCCGTAGAGGTTAATATGTCATAAGTAGATAAGGGAAGAGAGCGAGAAATACGAACTACAGCTTGGGTTGGCACCCCTGATATAAATCCAGCCGGATCCCTATTTTTATTATATATTTATACGTTAGGACTTAGAAATTAAGGGAAAATTAAGTTTAGAATTAGCATACAAAAGACACCCTCAGAAGGCAGAGGAAGGATAGATTAATGTACCAAGCTGAAAGGCGAGAAGGAAAAGTGTTGGAACCTTGAGGTGGCCACGTCAGGAACGGTCATGAGTTAACCGCTCGGCCTGACGAGATTCATTCGGGACTGAACTTTCCACGGCACAGGTGAGGGCGCGAGACAGCTGACGGCGGAATTTTCAGTGAAGCTCTTCCCTCTTCGTCGAAGCGTCGCTTAGAGAGTGTGTTTCCGTGAAGAGATATTTTCAAAGCCTAGTTTCTCTTCCCCCTTCGAAACAATCTTTCCGTGTAGTGTTGGTACTACTGCAAATCAAACAAACGTTGAAAACCGAAACATAAATGCATTTTAGGTACATTTCTATAATGGAAAATATTGTGTGGCAAGTACTTATGTAAGCAGTGCTTGATACAGTGACATACACTATATATAGCAGAAAATTTACATTGATGGGTTTAATGGTTGGTATCTGTGTGTGAAGGACGTGTGTGTGAGCGGCTCGGAGTTTTGTGAGGATTTTCCGTCTGTGCAGTATTTTGGTGAGCACTTTACCTAAGAGTTAGAAGAGATGGGCAGGACGACTGTGGTGTGTGTGGGAAGGATGTGAATGACAATGGATTGTGTTGTGAAAGGTGTGAGGAGTGGTCCCACCTGACCTGCGTTAACATCAAGACCGCCTCACGGATCCTAGAGCATAGCCTGATCGTGTTCCTGTGCACGGTGTGCCCTCGACACAAGCAGGACGGAATGGAAACGGATGAAAGAGGACAAGGAGGTGCAGACAGAGGCCAACGTGGTGGAGAAGGCTGACCAAACAAGCAGCGTGCAAGCCGCCCCAGCGAGTGAGCCTGCTGCCCCCAAGATCACCGTGGAGTCGAGGGAAGTGGAGGTGCAGGTCGAGGATGTTGGGGGAGGTAGGGATGGGTGTGTAAGGTGTGAGAAGCAGAAGGACAGGCCACAGGTGAGTAAGGCGATAAAGAGTATGCCCCCCATTCGTGTCGTTGGGGACAGCATGATGAAGAATGTTAAGAGTTAGTTGGGGTGTAAGGCCGAGGGGAGTGGTGTGGAGAGCTTGAGTGGTGCCAGGATTGGAGAAGTGAGGAGGAGGGTTGAGGAAAGGCAGAAGAGTTTAAGGAAGGCAGCCTCTTGATCATTCAGGGTGGTGGGAATGATTTGGAGAATGTTGGCACAGAAGACACGGTAAGAGAGGTGGTAGAAGCAGTGAAGGCAGTAGAGGGTAAGAATGTGAGAGTGGCAGTGGTAGGGGTTATGAGGCGCCCCAGAGAAGGGAGAGGTATGAGAGGGTGAGGCAGAGGACAGACATTAGACTCCAAGAGGCACTGCTACAGCTGAAGGTGGAGTGGCTGAGGGGTAAGAAAGGAAGAAGTTAGCTTTGAATTTGGATGGTGTGCTACAGGAAGGGCTGGACTTCACCGTAGATGGGGTTCCACCTGAACCAGTCAGGACACGAGAGAGGATGGGCAGGAGGCTGAGGGGTGGAGGAATGCTGGGTCCGTCCAGTGTGTGAATGCTTGAGGCGCTAGAGAGCAAGGAAGAGAAACCACCAACCAGGCAGTGAAGCGTATGAACTGTATGAACATTGGGTGTATAAATGTGAGAGGATGGGGCACAGGTAAGCTGGATGACATGAGTAAAGAGCTGGATGAGTGGAAGTTTGATCTAGTTGGTGTGACTGAGACTCAGTTAAGAGATGACGTGCGTGTGGATGGGGAAGTGTTTGCTATGATTGGGAAGGCAGAAAGAAGCAGAATACACGGGAGGAGGAGTAGCCCTACTCCACAGGAAAAAGAAGGTTTTCAGAGTAGAAGAAGTAAATGTAGGGACGAGTGCAGACAGTGAAGATGTGCTAGCAGTGAAAGTGGAGTGTGTCAATGCCAAGGGTAAGTCTGAAAGGTTGATAGTGATTGTGGTGTACATGACGGTGGAAGGTGAGAGAGCCGTGAGGGAGAACAGAGGGAAGTATGGCGTGGTGAGGAAAGTTATGAGGGAGTATGCCGGAGAGAAAGTTATGGTCATGGGAGATATGAATGCACATGTGGGTGTGCTTGGGAGAGAATGAACTGGAATGGGAAATGCTGGATGAGTTTGTGGATGAAATGAATCTGGAAAACTTGAATGTGACGATGGCTGAGGGACGTGTGACGTGGAGTGCGAGGGATCAGGAGTCTGCTATTGATTATGTGTTAGTGAATGGGAGAATGCGTGAGTGTGTGTCTCGTATGTGGATAGATGAGGACGGAATGATTGATGTGGTGTCTGACCACAATATGCTGAGTGGTGGAAAGTGACCTGTATGCTAGGAATGAAGGTGAAGTGAAGAGAGAAAGAAAGAAATGGAGGTTGAGGGATGTTAGATGGGAAGACTTCCAGGTAGACCTGAGGGAATTAGACTGGATAAATGGAAGTGTGCATGACGTGGATGGAGCCAATAGTGAGTTTGTAGGAAATGTAAGGAGAGCCGCAACTCGACGGATTGGGTATGAGTACGAATGGAAGGAAGAGAAAGTACAAGCCATGGTGGAATGGGGAGATCAGGGATGCTAGGAAGGAGCGAAAGAGGCTGAATAAGGTTTGTAGGAGACTGAGGATAGAGAGACATGAAAACGTTGAGGCAGAGAATGAATATCAGAATACTTGGTCAGAGTATGTAAGGCAACAGAGGGTCACTAAATGGAAGATTAGGGAGGCCAAGGTCAGGTGTGAGAGGAGTGTGATTGAGGCTCTGAAAAGAAAAGGCCTAGAAGGTGGGCGTGAATGGTATAAATTCTTGAGGGTGAGAGAGGTGACTGATAGTGAAACCGTGGAGTGCCTGAAAGTAAATGGTGATGATATCAGGGACACAGATAGAAAGAAAGAGTGTATAAAAGGTTTCTGGGAAGAGATTGGAGGTTGGGTGAAGTTTTGAGGTGAGAGAGGGATGTAACGCTTGAGAGGAAGGATGCAGGTGAGCTGAATGAGAGAATTTGCAGAGAGGGAAGTCGAGGTATGTTTGAAGAAGCAGAAGAATTGCAAGGCAGCAGGGCTGGATGAGATCCCGTATGAATTGTATAAGAATGGAGGTGAGGTGGTGATAGACAGGATGACTGAGCTATTCATATGGGAGAATGAGAGTGCCTCAGGAATGGAACGAATGCAGTGACTCTGATACACAGGGAGGACATAAGAGTAAGAAAGAGCTGAAGAATTATGGGCCGATAGCCCTGGCGAATACGGTGGGAAAGATTTTCTGTGCTGTGTTGAATGAAAGGCTGTGTAAGTGGATTGAAAGAGAGAGAGGTGCTGGGTGAGGAGCAGAATGGTTTCCTTTGCACAGACAGGAGAGCAGAGGACAATATGTATGTGGTAAATGAGATGATAGAGAGAGGAAAGGAAGAGAATGGAAGTCCGTTGTATCTTGGGTTTCTTGATATTGAAAGCGTATGATAGAGTGAACAGGGAGGTGATGTACAAGGTACTGGAGAAAGTAGGTTTGAGTGATAAGATAGTGCGAATCATTAGGAGCATGTATGTGGATACAAGAGCCAGGTATAGGTTAGGAGCATTAGAGACAGAGTGGGTGAGGGAGTGAAAGAGGTGTTAGGCAGGGCTGCATCCTGTCTCAACTCTCTTCAGTCTGTACACTGAGGAGTTGTGCAGCCAGGATGAGGAGAAAGAATGCAGGAGCAAGTAAAAGTGAGAAGACAGGGTAAGTGTGCTTCTATATGCAGATGATGTGGTAGTCATGAGTGAGTCAGCGGAGGAACTGCAGGAACTATTAGATGTGTAAATGAGTATGGGAGAGATTTTGGAGTGAAATATGAGTAGGAGAAAAGTCAGATAATGGTTGTGAATGGGGCAGAAAGATGAGAGAAATAGGACCTGGAGGCTAGGAGACACACAGGAAATAGGGCAAACAGATGCATACAAGTACCTGGGTGTATGGATGAGTCCGAGCGGATGTGAAAGGACAAAGAATGAGAAGATTAGCCTAGTTAATCAATGGGTGGGCCGTCTGGGAAGTGCAGCAAGAATGAGAGCATGTAAGTATGATGTGCTGAGAGAGGTGTGGAAGAGTGTAGCAGTGCCGAGTGTGATGTATGGGATGGAGGTGATTACATGGAGTGAGTTGGAAATGGATAAATTGGAAGTAGGGCAAAATAGGATCAGTAGGTTAGCTTTAGATGCACCAAGGTATGCAGCGGTGGAAGCATTGAGGGTGATATGGGATGGAGTACCTTTTAGGAAAGATTTAGGAAGGCTACCATGATACAAAGTCAGACTGGAACGAATGGATGACGCGCGAGATTGGCACTGGAAGGTTTACTTGTGGAGTGTGCATGAGCAAATGGATTAAAAACTGCATGAGAATGGTTGGTGACAGTGGTATGCGAGTCAGGTGGGTGAGCAGAGGAAGGGAGGCGTTTCTTTGAAGGTAAGGTGACATACAGAAATAGTGCGGGCCGAGAATGGACTGTGCGAAAGTGGACGCAAGTGATAGACAGTGCAGTGAAAGATGACGGTCTGAGGAGGTGGGCTCATGTGATGGGAGCGAACTACTTTGGAGTGGTACAGGGAAAGGAAGCCCGCAGTATGTCAGCTGGTATGATGGAAGCCTGGGTGGTGATCTTCTCTTCCAAGCTCGCGCGCAGTGTATGAATGTGAATGCAAGAACTACAGGTGGTCTGAGTCCTGCAGCAAAGTGTGTCAGATGTGTGACAGGGTGTGGATGAAACTGTCGTGCATGTGATGATACTGGTGTGCCGGAGGTACCGGAGAGAAAGGACGGAGATGATGAGGTGGCACTGAGTGAGATGGGCTGGGATGTGAATGGGAGGATTGCAAGGACAGAGGAATGGATGTTGCTGCTGCTGGGACTGAGTGATGAAGTGAATGATAGAATTATAGAAGCCATGAAGAGTTTTCTGGAAAAGATGTGGTGTGCAAGAAATAGGAATTGGAAGATTTGTAATGGATACTGCTTGTTGTTGTTTTATTTTTACAGGGCGTGCCGATACGAAGGCCTGACTCTCCAACGGGTCACCTGTACAGCAAGAGCAAGAGCAAGAGCTCTGATATCGTCCCGTTACCTGTGGGCGGAGCTTAGGAGACCTCGTTAGAATAAACTGCTTATTTTCTTTATTTTCCTCCTTTTCATGAGATCTCTTTCTCCTTCGTTATTTCTCCCTTCTAAATAAATTTTCCACTCGCTTTAGAGCTCCTATCAGTGGGTGGAAAATGGTATCATCTCGATTGCTGAGCTTTGCTAAGCTCCACCCACATGTGACGTAACAGAGTTTGGAGATTGGCTGTGGGAAGCCCAGCACGGAGTACCACTAGCACACATATTCATACAGACTTGTGAAACATTCGCCCGGAGACCGAAGCCTAGCTGTCAGTCCGTCACTTTAAATTTGTCCCAGCACTCTTCATGCTAATGGTTTGAAGTGCCCGCCTACAAACGCTTAAAAAGGAGAACTGTTGTGTGAATAGTTGAGTCTGAAGGGCGGGGCATGCTGGCTTGGAGGTGCGTTCCAGTGTTGGCTTAAATTATCATGGGAACCGTGAAGTCTTGAATAGACAGAAAAAAATAATGTTAAGCATTGTATGACTTTTTATATAAAAAGCCTAGAAAATTTAAATTGTTCTTATACCCATTAATAATACAGCAACATGGAAAAATGTTGTAATAAAGCATTAAATGTGCGAAGATATTAGCGAAGAGCGGGCCTTCACCTCCTCTTCGTCAAGAGAGGAATTAGTTCATTTCTTTCCGCTCGCCTTCTTCGCGCGCTGCATCAAAGACACTCCTCGTCACTGAGCATACCATTTGGTCCACGAAGCCTTGTTTCCTCTCGTGAAGGGGGAAGAGATTCACGGCCATATTCTCAGTGAAGCTCTTCCCTCTTCGTCGAAGCGTCTCTTAGAGAGTGTGTTTCCGCTGAAGGGTATGCCCAGTTCCTAACCTTCGAAACAATCTTTCCGTGTAGTGTTGGTACTACTGCAAATCAAACAAACGTTGAAAACCGAAACCTTAATGCAATTTAGGTACATTTATATAATGGATTATATAGTGTGACTAATATTTATGTAAACAGTGCTTGATACAGTGACATACATTATATATAGCAGAAATTTTACATGGATGCATTTAATTGGTTGGTACCCGTGGCTATGTTTGCTTCACTTTCGTATCATCCCGTTACCTGTGGGCGGAGCTTAGGAGACCTCGTTAGAATAAACTGCTTTTATTTTCTTTATTTTCCTCCTGTTCCATGAGACATCTCTTTTTCCCTTCGTTATTTCTCACTTGTAAATATATTTTAACTAGCTTTAGGCTCTATCAGTGGGTGGAAAATGGTATCATCTATATTGCTGAGCTTTGCTAGCTCCACCCTGAGTGACGTCACGAGTTTGGAGATTGGCTGTGTTAAGCCCAGCACGAGTACCGAATACCACCACATATTCATACAGACTTGTGAAACAAGCGCCCGGAGAAAAAGCCTGTTAGTCCGTCACTTAAAATTCATCCCAGCAATCTTAATGCATGCTTATGGTTCAAGTGCCCGCCCTACAAACGCTCAAAAAGATAACTGTTGTGAATAGTTGAGACTAAAGGGCGGAGCGTGCTGGTTGAGAGGTGTGTTTCAGTGTTGGCTTAGAATTATCATAAGGAACCGTGAAGTCTTGAATAAACAGAAAAATATTGTTTCTCGCATTGTATTACTTTTTATATAAGGCCTAGAAAACTTAAATTGTTCTTATACCCAATTAATAATACAGCAACATGGAAAAATGTTGTAATAAAGCATTAAATGTGCGAAGATATTAGCGAAGAGCGGGCCTTCACCTCCTCTTCGTCAAGAGAGGAAATTAGTTCATTTTTTTCCCGCTCGCCGCTTCGCGCGCTGCATCAAAGACACTCCTCTTCACTGAGAATACCGTTTGGTCCACGAAGCCTTGTTTCCTCGCGTGAAGGGGGAAGAGATTCACTGAGAATACGGCCGTCACTGAGAATACGGCCGTGAAGGCCGAAGTCCAGAGCTTAGGACAGGCGAGTGGCGCGCCATCTTGAAGCCGCCCCCATTGAGAGTCGGGAATGAAACCAGACGCCAGTGGTGAACAAGGGTCATGCCCTCAGTCATGAGTGCCTGAACTGAGCCCAGGTAAGGGCGAGCCAGTCCAATCCCTGCCGCCCCCGAGATCAGCAGGCTGGTGATGGGAGTAGAAACGGCTCCGAAACCCCCCCTTTAGGCACGGCACAACAGCATATAGTGTAGCTCTCAGGCCTCCACCAAGCCAAGGAAATTGTGTAAAACGGGTAAGGGGCATCCGCTTGGTGGACGAGGGGCAAACAGTGACCTCACCCCCCCTTTAGCTGTAACAGTCTGATCTTTCTCTCATTCTTACACTTCTATTCCTATTTTTGTCCTGAGTGTGTCATGAGTGTTTTTATTTGTGTATGCACGCCGATGCGGGAAGTTGAAATCGGATTGTCTTGTCAATCGGGCGGTAGCCCTGTGATATATACCTACATATGGTCATCTCTCGTGTGTAGCATTTATCGATAAGAAGGTTAGGAATTAGAAGATAGAGTTACAACTTTGTATTAACCAAAACATGCTACCTTCCATCGGGAGTGAGGATTAAACCAATAAATTGTATTCTGTCTATGTCCTGTATTAATGCATACAGCCTTCCTAGCCTAAGGTGCAGTCTCGCAATCTCCCCCACCACGACCTCCGAAGGTAACCAAGACCCCACAAAACCAAACTTGGGACTGAGGATACCATCTACCTCAAGGAACAACCCATAGTAAGCTGGGGAGCGACGGACACTATCTACTAGGTAGGACAGTTGTTAAAGTCAAGTGTTGCCAGGCCTGCCCTTGGCAGGGAGAGTCTGGGGACTAAACAGTTAGTTTAGTTCCGCCCCACCTGGTTCATAGAACTGCCGTTCCTCACTTACAGGCTTTGGGGGTTGTGCCATATTACAACCTCCTGGTGGCAGCTTACAGAGAGGGAACAGCAGGGATTCGAACCCAGCCGTACACTCTCTGTGAGGCTGAGGAATCTTAGCGCCACTATTCTTCCTCTTCCTCCCCTTTTTTTATTTTTTCAACCTGTGATGGCCAGGGGTCGAACTCGGGGCTCTTATAATAACTTGTGCTAACAGGGCTTGAAAACTTAGTAGACTGATAGTGCCCTCCCACTTGACATAATGACTGACCAAGCCAGTGTGTGTGTGTGTGTGTGTGTGTGTGTGTGTCATCACCATAATTTCATCGACGCCTGCTCCTAGGAGCTCCCACCAGGGGATGGCCACGGCAGAAGAACTTCCAACTTTCTCTATCAGACACTCCCTCCTTGCCTGCTCAAAAGTTTATCAGATCTTTCCCCTTCTCCCAACGTACTTCAGGCACCCTATCTCTATTTCACTGCTGAGGTCGTCCTCTAGCATCTCTCTCCATCTATCTCACCCACATACACCCTTCTGGTCATCTTACTCTCCTCCATTCGCTCCATATTGGCCAAACCACTTTAAAGTCTGTCCTTCGCTTCTTCACCACTCCACTTCCCTTCACCCCTGTGACACATTCCAAAACAACTCTTGCCACACTTAATACCCTGTTCCATCCATTCTACTCACCACAAGCACTCCTCAAATAACTCATTTCCACTGCCTGCACTCCAGACCTCTGACTTTCATTCCAGGCCCCGTTTCACTTGCATATGTGAGGGTTGGTACTATTATTGTATTTCTCAAATCCTCTTTACCTCCATACCTCACTTCTGCCATTTATATGGATTCGTCCCAAAGACCCCACCCTTCTTCCTTGCAATGCCTTTCTCTTATCTCTCCTCCATACCACCATGCTACACATAACTGGATCCAGTATAAACTCATTGACCTCCTCCATTTCTTCACCTTTCAAATTATTTGCATTCTTTTTCACATTCAATTACCACTATATGGGCATACAGAAATCTACAACCCTCACTTCTGCTTCGCTCCAAACCATCACTTTTACTTTTTGTTGACATTTACTTTCAGCTTTCTCCTGTCACAGACACTATCAAAACACTGACCCAAATTTGAAGGTCACTTTCATTTTCTACACAATGAGCACCGTGTCATCAGCAACAGTACTGAATTCAGTACCCACTTACCCTCATCGAACAGTCTTACTCCAACTTCTCCAACTTTGCCCTTAATTCCTCTAATAACACCATCCATATAAATATTGAATAACCATGGTGAAATGACGCACCCTTTGTCTGGGCCCTACTTTTATCTCAAAATGTTCACTTGTTTCTCAGTAATTTTGACACATGCAGATGCATCCTCATAGAAAGACTTTATTGCACTAAGCAGTTTTCCTCCACACCATAAATCTTTAAAACATCCCACAATTCAATCCAATCGACCTGTCATAAGCTTTTTCCAACCATGAAGGCAGCGTATGGTTTCTTTCTTTTATATTATTTTTCTAGTACCATCCTGAAGGGCAAATATCAGTCCACACATCCCTTCCCTTCTAAGCCTCCTTTGTTCTTCACTGATTTTCTCTTCTGTAAGTCTTTTCTTGCACCCTCTCTATTGCTGACTTTTCCATATACTTCCGGGTATACTAGGAGACTTCTGCCTCTATAGCTCCCAATACCCCTCTCCTGCCCTTACCTTCCCTTGTAAACTGGGGACAATGATGGCTTTCGTCCAGTCTGCTGGCACCACCAACCCCCACCCATGCTACTTTCACATATCTGACCATCCATTTAACAACTACATCTCCTCCACACTTCAACATTTCTCCTGTGATTCCATCAATTCCTGCTGCCTTTCCATTTTTTATCTTTTTTATTGCCTGATTTACTTCTTCATATTATAGTTCTTTCTTTATATGCTCACTCTCTACCTCTACTCAAAACTGCTGCTGTTACAGCCGCTGGACGTCCATCCTCAAAGTTCATTAAGTTTTTGAAATATTCTCTCCATCTCTTTCACAGCTTCCCCGTCCTTCAACGTCTTTCCATTCTCATCCATAACTTCATTTATTTTACTTGCGGAGATATTTTCTGCATTTCTTTCGTTTTTACTTCTTTTCAATATGATTTCCTGTTCCTTATATATTTCATAGTCTTTTCCAAAGTCTTCATCAACTCTCTTCTTTTCTTTTATTGCTTGTTTTAATTTCATTTGCATTCTCTATATTTATTTTTTTTCTTTCCTTTTACTTGTTCAGACACATTTCTTTTCTTGAGTTTTCTTAAAAGTTCCCTCTCTTTTACTATCCTCCTTATCCTCCATGAATTTCCTTTTTTTTCCATCTCTCACAAAGTTTCATCCTAACACTTTTTTGTTGCAGTTACAGCTATTTCTTTAATGTTCCAAAAACTTTTCAATATTTGTATCATCTTTTACACTTTCCCATTTTTTCACTTAAGGCCTCTGCCATTTCACGATTATACTCATCTTTCATTTCTTTTTTCCTGTAACTTTTCTATCTTCAGTATCTCCTTTTTTACTTCACCTTTCCTTTTCAAACTTTTACACTTTTCTTTCTCAGCTTTAACTTGCTGCCAGCACTGCAAAGATGGTCAGATCCATCGTATATCTGTGTCTCTATACTCTGTGTATGTGTGTGTGTGTGTGGGGAAGCATGTGTGTATAAAGGGTGGTGAGTATGTGTGCGTGAATGTGGGTGTCTATTTGCGTGTGTGTGTGTGTGCGTTGCGTGCGTGTATGAGTGTGTGTGTATGTGTACATGTGTGTGTGTATTTCTATGATTAGTGTGTCTGTATGAGTGGTGCGTGTGTGTGTGTGGGGAGAGAGGGGTGCATGTGTGTATGTGAGTGGTGGGTATGTGTGCGTGTCTGGTTTGCGTGTGTGTGTGTGCGTTGGTGTGTGTGTGTGTCGTATATGTGTGTATTTCTATGATTGGTGTGTCTATATGGGTGGTTTGTGTGTGTGTGTGTGAGTGTGTGTGTGTGTGTTGTGTGTGTGTGTGTGTGTGTGTGTAAGTGGTTATTGTGTGTGTGTGTGTGTGTTTGTGTGTTGAGTGCGAGCGCTTGGAGAAAAGCCCGCACGAAATGACGACGGCGGCATCATGTGAACGTTTATAGCCTATTATTACGTATATTTTTTTTAATAAAGAACAAGATCTCGGCTGTCAGGGATTTATTTTTAAGTTAAAAGGCATAACAATCTCTTTAATAAGTGCAGTATATTTTAAATGTATCATAGTTTGATAAATAACTTAGAATTGCTCTTGACTAAATTTGACCGAAACTAAAAACTCGTGTCAAAATGTAGCGACAGAGCCTAAAGAAAAATATTTATTAAGCGTTAGCGACGGGCACTTTTGGTAATCTCTATCTTAAAATTGCTGGAGGTGCACCTGCTGACCACCATCCACCTCCAACAGTACGATTTCGATAGGATGTGGGTACATTTTCATGTCGCGTGGAGGGGGTTGCCAGATGTCGCTTTCTGAACCAGGGAACTTACTGGACAGTGTGACTTTACTCTCTATAGCCGACTGTACCAAGGTCTGGTGGAATAATAAAAAAAAAAATAAATGTGATCCACAGTGACAATATCTCTCTCTCTCTCTCTCTCTCCTCTCTCTCTCTCTCTCTCTCTCTCTCTCTCTCTCTCTCTCTCTCTCTCTCTCTCTCTCTCTCTCAGTGCTTTCAGGCTCTCTAGCGAAACGCCAAAGGCCACAAAGGAAGAAGGAGAGTTTGGCTGCCATATCATATTGGTTTTTTCCTTCCACATTCATGGATGGCTTAAGCGCCGCCACTATTCAACCACCACAAGGAAGATCTCTTTCTATCTTCTCAAACCATTTCCACACGTGACTGCTCTTCTGAACTTGCTAACTGCATGCCTCCCCCCCTCCCGCGGCCCCTTTGCATTTTCTCCATACTCATCCTGTACTATACTGTCCATACAGCCCTTGTAAAGTTCAACAGCATCTACATCTTCACTCATCCCTCACGCTTTGGTAAACTCTGGAACAATCTTCCCAACCAATCTGTATTTCACTCCTGCTACTGAATAGGCACACCTGACATTACACCAAATGTAGGTACAAACTTATTTGGAGGGACTGTTTTTCAGGCACCATTAAAGGGAGGTAATGGCTGAAAGAGTAACAACCCGGATGTTTGTTTTCATTTATTAATGATCCTGAAGCCATCCTGGGTAAATCAAGTATGTGCTTATCTTTGTATTCATTCATTACACACACTAGGTAACATTTCTGTGGGTCTGGATTCACTTATTAGAAGTGAACATTCTAATTGTGATAAACAGTCACAAGTCGTGTCACTAATCTAAAAAGTAAAACTAGTAATTAAAGTTTTGCCACCATAAAACATGCAAATAGATAAATGTGAAAGCTCACGAAGTCTGCAATAAGTGGCACCACCTATACGTAGCTGAAAGTATACTATTTTGGTGTCTGTTACCCTGCAATATAGCGAGCTGCTGCTGCCTCGGCCACAGATTATTGCCAGATTGGTTCATGGTACTCAACCGATTATTTTCCCGACGTCCTATAACCCCAAAACTGTCTTTTGGACTCCAAAGCAGAAACTAATTTATAGTTATCGTCAAAGAGTAAAAGATCCTGATGTTTCTTGGCAATAGTTCAGGCGTCAAGCACTCGTTGACCACTATGCTCTGGTATGAAATAATCTGTAGCAACGGTGGCTGCCACAGTATTCATATTATTGTTCTATTAATTTTGCAATATTGTAAAAAAGAATACACGCACATTTTAGCTTCTAGATTTTTGGTTCTGGATTCTTTTACGAAATACCAAGTATGTATTACCTTCTTTAACTTAGGAAACAATCCTGAGTCCTGGATCGGCTGCTGGTATCCCAGGTGCGCTATAGAACTCTTTCAAGAAGGTGTCAAGTTTCTCCTCCCGAAATTGACGTCTCTTCTTTCGGCCACCTCTCCTTTGATTATTTCTTTAGGAGCAGCGAGCAGCAGGCTTTTTTATTATTATTTTACTTTTTTGTATTGCCCTTGAAAAATGAAATAATAAATCGGGTTCTCAGAGTTTCTTTACTTCACTTTCATGGTACGTAAACTATCACTAGGGCCCTAAAACTACCCATCAAAATACTAAACCCTGTATCCACAATCCTTATGTATGTGTCTTCTTTCTACATTCATGGTGCAAACTTATAAATCAAACAATCACTGGGCTTCATAAACTGCCCATGGATACTTTGCATCAACCCACGAAAGAAAGCCTTATCGTATTATTTTGCACCCACATTGTAGTTGCGGAAGCCTTGTCAAACTATCTCCCAGACTCCACAAGAACTACCCACAGAAATACTAACTGCAACCACTCCAAGAAAGCCTGATAATGTTGTCAAACTTTATCACCGGAGCTCCTAAAACTACCCACCAAATACTAACACAACCTCCAAGAAAGCCTGTAGTAATGTTGTCAAACTATCGCAGAGCTCCACAAAACCTACCCACAGAAATACTAACACAACCTCAAGAAAGCCTGATAATGTTGTCAAATTATCACCGAACTCCTAAAACTACCCACAAAATGCAACCCAACCTCCAAATACAGTAATGTTCAAATTATCACCAGGCTCGCAAAACCTACAGAAATACTAACACAAGCTCAATCACGAAAAGCCTTATGCAAGTAGGTTTGTTTCCGCGTAGAATCAAAATGTTTTGATAATGTCTTTGTGATCCTTCCCCGGCGTTGAGTCAACATCTGCGTCTGTGTTGATGTGTGTGTGTGTGACAATGTATTGAACATAATTAAATCAAGTTTCAATAGATGCAGGACGTGTTATTTGCTTGACTTATATTCTTGTTTTTTGATCCAAAACTATTTTATATTCCTCACCCAAATAGAAGTTTTAAGATTATATGCTCAGAGGACACATAGAAGAAACACACACACACGCTGGTTCAGGGCATCATAGGCATGATTTATCACATATAGAATATAGAATAACAAGCAATGAAAAGAACATGAAAGAATTGAAACAACCTAATAAGGTCTACCTCTGAATTTACTGCAGGTTACACCACATCGAACACATAAGGGCTCCATCATGAGCACTACCATCACTACTTAAAGATAACTAGACCAAAGTAAAAGTCATAAAGTCAGATCATGCCTCAGAGAATTAAATATATCTGCACTGTATTTGTTTTTTTGCAACACCTGAAACAACAGATAAAAATAAACTAACTCTCATATGAAATAATGCAGTGGCCAAAAGAGAGCAACAATTGGTTTATTTTTTCACATCTTTTGTTGCTCTGTTAACAACCAAGAGCTCATCCTGAGTACACAGATATATTGTTAAGTTGCAATAATCTGACTCTTAGCGACTTTGCTTCTAACTGGTCCACTAGTTGTCTTTTGGTAACGATATGAAAGAATTATCAGTGGCTCTGTGTCTCAAACGTGGCGTGTCCACTTGGAAAATTCAGGGTGACTGTTGGTATTTGTTTTGGCTCCTTTCATGCGTCTTTCATTACCAGTGTATTATTTCCATGTAATAAAATTGTATACTGCATTTACTTGAACTGTGTCATGTGTGTGTGTGTGTGTGTGTGTGTGTGTGTGTGTGTGTGTGTGTGTGTGTGTGTGTGTGTGTGTGTGTGTGTGTGTATTTTCTTTCTTGTGTCTCTAGGCATATAATCTTAAACACAGAATATAAACATTTAAAAATCTTAGAATATTAAATTGAAGCAAATAAATACGTCCCATAATTTGTCAGAAACCTGATTTTACATTACGTTCAACACACACACACACACACACACCACACACACACACACACACACAGACAGGAAAGACCAACGTGCCGGGAAGGACTGGCAAAGAACATTATCAAACATTTTCTAGACTTTACGCGGAAGAACAAACTCCATTGCTATAAGGCTTTCATTGGTTGAAGTTTGTGTTAGTATTTCCATGAAGTAGTTTGTGGTGATGATAATTTGACTAACATTATCCAGGCTTTCTTTGGAGGGTTGTGTGATATTTCTGTGGGTAGGATTTTGTGGTGTTGACAAGTTCCCAACAACATTATCAGGCTTTCTTGGAGATTATGTTAAGTATTTCTATTGGGTAGATTTTGAGCGGTTCCCGATAGTTTGACAACTTTATCAGGCTTTCTTGGAGAGTTGTGTTAGATATTTCTGTGGGTAGTTTTGTGAGCCCGGTGATGGTTTGACAACATTATCAGGCTTTCTTGGAGGTTGTTCAAGTATTTCTAATGGGTAGTTTTGTAGAGCCCAGTGATAGTTGTTAGGCTTCCGCACCATGAATGGGAAAAAAATAACATGATAAAGGCTTTCAATTGGGGTTGTGGCTTAATTCCATGGGCAGTGCGTAGTGAGCCAGTGATTGTTTGACGAGGCACCACCACCATGAATGTAAGAAGAAATACATGATGGGATTTCGTGGAGGTTGTTTGTATTTTGATGGGTAGTTTGTGGAAGCCCAGTAGATGGTTTACGCACCATGAAAGGTGAAGTAAAAGAGAAACCTAAGGCCCGGTTATTATTTTTTCTCAGGCACATTTTAAAAGTAAGCAATATAAAAAAAGTCCGCTGCTCGCTGCTCCTAAAAATAATTAATCAAGGTGGCCGAAAGAAGTCAATTTCGGGAGGAGAGGTGTCTGATACCCTTCTCTTGAAAGAGTTCAATAAGCGCACTTTGACAATTACCATAGCCGATCAGGACTCAGGACATTCCTAAGTTAAAGAATGGTAATGTTAGCCACTTGTATTTCCGTAAAAGAAATCACTTATAGCAAACCTTTAGCTAGGTGTACGTATTCTTTTTTTAACACAATATTCAATGAGCAACAGAACAATAATAATGAAAATACATATATACCGTTGCCAGATTATCGTACTCAAAGCATAGTATTTAACGGTGCTTGACATACTAACTAATATGCAAGAAACATCAGAGATCTTGCCTCTTTTGACGATAACTATAGAAATTAGTTTCGTTTTGGAGTAAAAGACAGTTTTAGGGAGCAGAGATCAGAAAATAATCAACGGCTGAGTACACGACAATCTGCAGCAATCTGTGTGAGGCAGCAGCAACCCTGCCATATTGCCGAGGTGTCCAGATACCTAAAATAGTATACTTTACTACGTGCCGACAGGTAGAGTACCCTTATTGTGACTTCGTGAGCTTTCATATTTATCTATTTATTAGTAACCTGTTCATGTTTGTAAAACTTTGATTACTAGTTTTGTTTTACCTAGTGACACAGAATTGTGACTGTTTATCACAATGTTGATTTCACTCTAATAAATTAAGATCAGACTCCACAGAAATATTTTCCCGAATAGCTGTGTATGAATGAATACAAAAAGATAAGCACCTGCTTTTGATTTACCTCTTAGGATAGCAATAGGATCGATGGTAATAAATGAAAACAAAATATCCGGCTAAGCTACTCTTTGTATTTACCTTTAATAGCGCCAAAAACCAGTCCCTCCATAAAGTTTGTACCTTACATTGGTAATGTCAGGTGCGCCTATTCGTAAAGCAGGAGGAAATACAGATGAAGGAAGATTGTTTCCAGATTTTTACCAGCGTGAGGGGATGAAAGAGTGAAGATGCTGTTGAGACTCTTTACGCCAAAGGGGCGCTGGACAGTATAGGGATGAGCATGAGCGAAAGTCGCGTGCGCAGCAGGGCCCCGCGGGAGAGAGGCATGCAGTTAGCTTAAGTTCAGAAGAGCAGTCAGCGGTAAATATCGATAGAAGATAGAAGAGATCTTCCTTGTGGTGTAATAGTGCGGTGAGCAGGCTTTAAGCACCATGCAATGCAGAAGGAAAACTAACATGAGCAAACTTTAACTCAGCCTTCTTCGCTTGTGGCCTTTAGAGTGTTTGTTGTGAGAGCCAGCATTGACTGGAGAGAGAGTCACTTCGTAGATCCGCATTTATTTTTTTTTCACCATACTATGCGTGCCGATCAACTGCCTGATGGTCATCACACTGTCGGTAAGTTTTCGTTCGGAAGCGACCTCTGGCGGCCCTGCACGCGACATGAAAATTAATCCTATCGAAATCGTACTGGCCCAGGTGATGGTGGTCCTGAATTACGCCTCTGCCATTTCAAGACAGATGACCCCCATCAAGAAATTTAATCATAATAGCAATAATCTTTTTCTTTAGGCTCTGTCACTACATTTTGACACGAAACTTTTAGTTTCAGTCAGAAAATTTAGTCAGAAACAATTCTAAGTTATTTGTATCAAACTATAGTACATTAAAATATACTGCACTTAATGAGGAGATTGTGTACTGCGCTTTAACTTAATATAAATCCCTGACAGCCGGATCTTGTTCTTTATTAAAAAAAAAATATACGTAATAATAGGCTATAAACGTTCACATGATGCCGTAAATCGACCCGCAAAACTTTCCGCACTCGCCTCAACTTAAACACACACCATACCCACACACACACACACACAAATACTCATATAAATGCAATCCGTTAGAAATACACACATATACACACACATACACACTCATACACTGCACACAAACACGCACACACACACCAAATAAACACACACACCCTCCACACACTTATACACACAACACCCCTCCCCACACACTATCATACAGACACTAATCATAAATACACACACACATGTACACATGCCACACACTCATACACATACACACACACACACACACACAAAATAATTTACATTCACATTCTGCATACTCCCTCTACACATACTACACCACATACTTCCCCACACACACACATACATTAAGAGACACAGATATGCGATCGGATCTGACCACATCTTGCAGTGCTTTAGCAAAGTTGAAAGCTATGAAAGAAAAGTGTGTGTTTGAAAGAAAGGTGAAAGTAAAAAAGAGATACTGAAGATGCAGAAAAGTTACAGGAAAAAAAGTAAGGAAAGATGAGGAGAAATAATCGTGTATGAGAGCTGAGGGGAATAAGTTAGAGTGAGAAATGGGAAAGTGTAAAAAGATGATTACAAATATTGAAAAAGTTTTGGAACATTTAAAAGAAATATTGGCTTTGCAACAAAAAAATTGTTAGGATGAAACTGGTGAGAGATGGAAAAAAAAGGAAATTCATGGAGGATAGGGAGGATAGATAAAGAAAAGGGAACTTCTTATAGAAAACTCAAGAAAAATGTGTCTGAGAACAAGTAAAAAGGAAGAAAAAAATAAATATAGAAAAGTGCAAAAATGAAATTAAAACAAGCAATAAAAGAAAGGAAGAAAGTTGATATGAAGACTTTGGAAAAGAGACTAAGTGGGAAATATAAAGAGACAGAAATCATATTGGAAAAATGTAAAACGAAAAGTGAAAATATCCCAAGTAAAAATAAATAGAAGTTATGGATGAGAATGGAAGATGTTGAAAGACAGGGGAAGCTAGCAGAAAGATGGAGAGAATATTTCAAAAACTTAATGAATTTGAAGGATGGATCCGTCAACAACTGTAACAGCAGCAGTTTGAAGAGTGAAGCAGAGGAGGGTATATAGAGGAAAGCAATAACATATGAAGAGAGAAGTAAATCAGAGCAATAAAAGATAAAAAATGAGAAGGCAGCAGGGAGATTGAGTGGAATCACAGCAGAAATGTTACAGAAGTATGGAGGAGATGTGATTGTTAAATGGATAGTTCAGATAATATAATGAAGTAGCATGGAGTGGGGGTGGTGGTGCCAGCAGGCTGGATGACCTCCATTGTCCCAATTTTACAAGGGAAGGAGTAAGGGCAGGAGAGGGAATGTGGGGAGCTATGAAATTAGAGAGTCTCTGAGCCTACCCGGAAAGGTATGTGGAAAAGTCTGTAATAGAGGAGAGTTGCAAAGACTTACAGAAGAGAGAGAGAAATCAGTGAAGAACAAGGAGGCTTCAGGAAGAAGGGATGTGTGGATCCAAAAGATCTTGCACTTCAGGATGGTGCCTAGTAGAAAAATAATAGCTTAAAGAAAGAAACATACACTTGCCTTCATGGATTTGGAAAAAAAGCGCTGACAGAGTTAGTTAGTTGCATTGGTGTGATGTTTAAGATTTATGAGTGTGGAGAGAAAACTGCTTAGTGCAACAAGTCTTTCTATGAGGATGCATCTGCATGTGTCAAAGTATATGGAAGAAACAAGTAGACATTTGAGAAGTAAAAGTGGAGCCCTAAGACAAGGGTATCGTCATTTCTGCTTAGTTATTCAATATTTAACTATGGATGGTGTTATTAGAATTAAAGAACTTAGATTGGAGGAAGTTGGAGTAAGACTGTTCGATGAGGAAGGTAAGTGGGTACTAGATTCAGTACTGTTCTTTGATGATTTACAGTGCTGCTCGTGCAGAAAATGAAAGTGACAGCTTCAAAATTTGGTCAGTGTTTTGATAAGTGTCTGTGACAGGAGAAAGCTACAAAGTAAATGTCAACAAAAGTAAAGTGATGGTTTGTGGGCAGAAGTAGAAATTGAGGTTGTAGATTTTGTAATACTTATATGGAAATTAGTGGGTGAATGTGAAAAAGATACAAAATAATTTGAAAGGTGAAGAAATGGAGGAGGTCAATGATTCAGTACCCTTGGATCAGTTGCTAGCATGTAAGCATGAGGTGGTGGCTAGAGAGAGGAGAGAGATAAAGAGAAAGGCATTACCAAGGAAGGAAGGTGGTAGGAATCCTTTAGGACAGAATCATGAATGGCAGAAGTGTGAGCATATGGAGGTAAGAGAGTTTGAGAAAATACAATAATGTGTACCAACCCTCACATATGCAAGTGAAACAATGAGCCCTGGAATAGAAGTCAGGGTCTAGAAGGTGCAGGCTAGTGGAAATAGAGTTATTTGAGGAGTTAACTTATTGGTGTGGAAGTAGAATGGATGGAATGAGTGGCTAATGAAAGTGTGTACAGAGCGTTTTTTGGAATGTGTCTACAGGGTGAGAAGGGAAGAAGTGTGGAGTGGTGGAAGAGTGAAGCGACAACAGACTTTAAAGTGGTTCACAGCCACATGGAGCGAATGGAGGAGAGTAAAAGATGACCAGAAGAATTGTATGTGGTAGTGAGATGAGATGGAGAGAGAATGCTGAAGGACGACCTCCAGTGAAATAGAGGATAGGGTGCAAAGAGTACGTTGGGGGAAAGAGGGGAAAGATCTTTGATAAACTTTGAGCAGGCAAGGGAGGAGTGTCTCTGGATAGAGAAAGTTTAGGAAACTCTTCTGCCGTAGCCCATCCCCTGGTGAAGGGAGCTCTAGGAGCAAGCGTCGATGGAAGTATGGTGATGACACACACACACACACACACACACACACACACACACACACACACACACACACACACATGTCCAAGGAGGGCACTATCAGTCTACTAAGTTTTCAAGCCACTGTTATGATGTTGTATAACAGCCCCAGAGTTCAACCCTAGCATCATCAGGTTGAAGAAAAATAAAAAAAGGAGGAAAGAAGGAAGAGGCAAACAACGCTAAGATTCCTCAACCTCCACACAGAAAGTCATACAGCTGGGTTCGAATCCCTGCTATTCCCTCTCTGTAAGCTGCCACCAGGAGGTTGTAATATGGCACAACCCCCAAAGCCCTGTAAGTGAGGAACAGCAGTTCTACTAGACAGGTGGAAAGCGGGAACCCTAAACTAACTATTTAAATCCCAGACTCTCCTGCCAAGGCAAGCTGTCTAGCAACCACCCTGACTTTATGCCTTCTGTCCTACCCTGGTAGATGGTGGTGTCCATCAGCTACCCAACTACTAGCAGGGTTGTTCCTTGAGGTAGATGGTAATCTCAGTCCCAAGTTTGGTTTTTGTGGGGTCTTGGTTGCCTTCCGGAGAGTCGTGTGGTGGGGAGATTGCTGAGACTGCATGCTTAGGCTAGGAAGGAGCTGTGGCACATTAATACAGGACATAGACAGGAAGATACAATTTATTGGTTTAATCCTCACTCCCTGACTGGAAAGGTAGCATGTTTTAGTTAATACAAAGTTGTAAATCTTTCAACCTAATTCACCTTCTTTCTTGAAATGATAAATGCATATACACGAGGAGATGATCATATCTTAGGTATATATCACAGGGCTACCGCCCGATTGACCGTTTCAATCGATTTCAACTTCCCGCATCGGCATTACTTTACAAAATAAAAACCTCATGACACACTCAGGACAAAATAGGAAGAAAGGGTAGAGTATGAGAGAAAAGATCAGGACTATTACCACAGCTAAAAGGGGGGTGGGGTCACTGTCTTGCCCTCGTCCACCAAGCAGGATACCTGCCCCGTTTACACAATTTCCTTAGCTTGGGTGGAGGCACAGAGCTACTATATGCTGTTGTGCTTACGTGCCCTAAGAGGGGTTTCCAGGCCGTTTCTCCCATCTTCCAGCCTGCTGCTGATCTCAGGGCAACGAGGATTGGACTAGCTCATATTACCAAACTGGGCTCCAGTTCGAGCACTCATGACTGAGGCATGACCCTTATTCACTACTAGCGTCTGGTTCATTCCGACTCTCAATGAGGGCAGCTTCAGATGGCGCGCATGCCACTCATACAACCCAACCCTGGACACTGGCAGCTTCACAGCCCGTTAATTCTCAGTGACAGCCGTGTCAATGATCTCTTCCCCCTTCACGCGAGGAAGCAAGGCTTCGTGAATGACCAAACGGTATTCACTCAGTGAAGGAGGAGTGTCTTTGATGCTGGCGCTTGCGCAAGGTAACGATCTGAGGAAAAAATAAGACTAATTTCCTCTCTTGACGAAAGGGAAAGGTGAGCCCTTCTTCACTAATATCTTGCCCACACATTTAATGCTGGCCATTTAACATTTTCCTGTATGTTGCTGTGTTATTAAGTGGGTATAGAGAACAATTTCAAATTTTTCTAGGCCCTTATATAAAAAATAAGCCACAGTAAAACAGCCTTTTCTGTTTATTCAAGACTTCACTGGTTCCTATATATGATAATTTAAGTAACACTGGAGCTTACACCTCTCAACCAGCACCCCGCCCTTCGCGCTAGTCTCCTTCAGTATTCACAACAAGTTATCTTTTTGAGCGTTTGCTTAGGGCAGGCACTTCCAAATACATAGCATGCATTAAGATTGCGCAGGATGAATTTTAAAGTGACGGACAACAGGCTTTCTCGGGCGCTTATTTCACAGAGTCTGTATGAATATGTGGTGGTATTCGGTACTCACGTGCTGGGCCTTTAACATATGATACTCAAACTCAATGACGTCACCTGTGGTGGAGCTTAGTAAAATAGCTCAACTGTATAGATCGATACCATTTCCACACTTACACTGATAGGAGCTCTAAAGCTAATTGAAATATATTTACAAGTGAGAAATAACGGAAGGAAAAAGAGATGTCTCATGGAACAGGAGGAAATAAAAGAAAATAAAAGCAGTTTATTCTGAGCAGTCCTAAGCTCCATACAAGGTAACTTGCAGGATGATACCCCAGAAGTGGTAATACCAAACATAGCATACAGGTACCAACTAATTAAATGCATCCATATAAAATTTCTGCTATATATAGTAACATACTGTCATATCAAGCACTGTTTGCCAAATGTGGTCACACTATAATCCATTATATAAATATTACTAGAATTGCATTAAGGTTTCAGTTTTCAACGTTTGTTTGATTTGCAGTAGTACCAACTTACTTCACAGGAAGGTGTTTCGAAGGTTAGGAACTTTAGGCATACCCTTCAGCGGAAACACACCACTCTCTAAGAGACGCTGGAAGCAGAAAGAGGAAGAGCTTCGCAAGAATGTAATGAAACAGATCTCTTCCCCTTCACGAGAGAAACGAGGCTTCGTGGAACCAAATAGGTATGCTCAGTGACTTGAGGGAGTGTCTTTGATGCAGCGCGCTGACCAACGAGCGGGAAAAGAAAGTGAACCTAATTTCCTCTCTTGACGAAGAGGAGGTGAAGGCCGCTTTCTTCGCGTATGTCTTCCTTACATTTAATTCTGACCTTTAACATTTTCCCGTATGTTGCTGTATTGATAATTTGAATTATAGAGACAATTTAAATTTTTCTAGGCTTTATATAAAAGTCATACAATGCTTAACATTATTTTTCTGTCTATTCAAGACTTCACGGTTCCCCATGATAATTTAAGCCAACTTATGGAAGTTGGAACGCACCTCCAAGCCAGCATACCGCCTTATACAGACTCCAACTATTCAATGCAGCAGTTCTCCTTTTTTAAGCGTTTGTAGGGCCGGGCACTTCAGAGCCATAACGCCTGAAGAGTGCTGGGACAAATTTAAAAGTGACGGACTGACAGCAAACTGAAGGTCTCCAGAACGAATGTTTCACAGAGTCTCAGCCAGTATGAATATGTGGTGCTATAACCGTTGCTCCGTGCTGGGCTTCCCAGCCAATCCTCCAAACTCTTGACGTCACCTGTGGAATTGGAGACTCAGCAAAGCTCAGCCAATCTAGATGATACCATTTCCACGCACTGATAGGAGCTCTAAGCTAGTTGAAATATATTTTATAAAGGAGAAATAACGAAGGGAGAAAGAGATCTCATGGAAAGGAGGAAAATAAAAAAGAAAATAAAGCTGAGTTTATTCAACGAGGTCTCCCCTAAGCTCCGCCTTACAGGTAACAGGATGATATCAGAGCAAGCAAACATAATACAGATACCAACCAATTAAACCATCAATATAAATTTCTGCTATATATAGTGTATGTGCTGTCAAGCACTTCTTATAAGTACGCCACAATATTTTCCATGCCAGGAAATGCTTACCTAGAAATGCATTTATGTTTTCGGTTTCAACGTTTACTGATTTGCAGTATTTTCCAACACTACACGGAAAAGGTGTTTCGAAGGGAGAGAAACTAGGGTTTGAAAATATCTCTTCACGGAAACACACTCTCTAAGCGACGCTTCGACGAAGGAAAACTACAGAAAATTCATATTTCATAGCACCCTCCTGTACCGTGGAACCGGTCAAGATAGATCTCGTCAGGTCCGAACGGTTAACCAGATTTTTCCCCTGACGTAGCCACCTCAAGGGTTCAACCTTTCCTTCTCGCCTTTCAACTTGGTATTAATCTATCTTCCTCTCTGCCTTTCGAGGTGTCTTTTGTATGCAAAATTAAACTTAATTTTCCATAATTTCCTAAGTCTAACGTATAAATATATAACAAAATAGGGATCGACTGGATTTATATCAGAGGTACCAACCCAAGCTGTAGTTCATGTTCTCGCTCTTCCTTATCTACTTGCAACATATTAACCCTCTACAGGTATTGACAAGCTGAGGAGAAACTGGATCGATAAATAACCATGGCCATGTACGTACAAGGATTATTCCCAATTTCCCAATCAGCTTTTGCTTGGCTTCTGCGGTGTTGGTATGCCGGCGGTACGTTTACATTATAAATATAAATATAATTTTCTTCCTTATTTGTTATGATTCGTTTAAATTAAAATGGAAATTAATATTTCTGGTTTTATTATTCCATGTGTGTGTGTGTGTGTGTGTGTGTGTGTGTGTGTGTGTGTGTGGGTGTGTGTGTGTGCGTTTGTGTGTGTGTGTGTGTGTGCTGTGTGTGTGTGTGTGTGTGTGTGTAGGGGTGTGGCCCCCCTGTTCCCCCCCTCTACTGCATGCGCCGACCTGTGTTTATATGCACTACTCAGCCCCTTGGCTACTGGAAAATCAGTCCCCCCGAGCAACATTGCCAGATTGTCATGCTCAACCTTTTATGTTTGCATTTGTTAATAATTAAACTGCTTTCACATCACCCAAATAACTGCCTTCATATATGAGTATCGTTTACGTGATTGATATTGGTGCTTGTTGTATGATTATAGCCAAGAACCAGGCAATTACTTGGCTCTGGAGTGCAACAATCATGGTGCCTCAGGTCCCAAGCTCATGCCTGCCTCACCTCAACAGCCTTGCTTTTTTTATATGGTATTTATATATACAACCAAATTTACAGGATCTGTAAGCCATGAGATTGTGACCTCATCTTCCCAGCAGGAGCAGAGGGGCTAGCAATCCTGCCCTCCTATATGTGTATGTGATCCTGCACGGCAGTGAAAGGCGTGGGCCTGCCCTCCTGGTGTGTGTGTTTTGTCTTACTACAAGATCAAAGGCGTTTGGAGCCATGCCATGAAAGGAGAACATTTAGAGGTAATTGAAAGCACCAAGAGTAAAGTGGAATGGAAGCATAGTGAGTTTCCTCCCTTCTCCTTGTTGTTTACGCAACAAATAAACTCAATCAATCTCATAATCAGTACTGGCAGATCTTTCATAATAAATCTCAATCGCTCCTTCTGACCCTGTTTAGAACACAACTCAAAGTCACCACTGGGTCCACAGTACAATAACCTCTCAGAATCCTGGTCATCCTTAGTCTCTATCCTATTTAATCAGCACTAGCTCTCATCCAGCATAGAGAATTAAAGCACTGAAATGTCCTCATGGACTATGGCTCTTCATCTTTAATATTATGAATTTTATTACGTTGTTACTGTTGCAGAGTGCTGGCTTATAGAGTCCCCTTACTCATCCTTGGATTTTGGGGTTGGGGAGCTATCCTAGCATAACCTGGTGGGCACTTATCCCAACATATAACCCTAAAGAGAATTTGTTACAGTCTTCATAATATTAATCTAGAGGCAATTCTTCTTAAACTTTTTGTTACCCGGCGGACCCCTTTTGACAAAATGACTCATGTGGACCCTTTATTATAATTTTCCTCTTGAGTTTGAAAGTGTTTGCAGGTCATAATATCACAAATTACAACTGGTCCTTTATACTGGCTTATCTTCAAAATAAATGTTTATACCTTAACATAATTTCCACAACATCAAGTTTGGTACTACAAAAAGTAAGATTTATGACGTTTGGCCCGAAAATTTGACTGAAATCGATATTAAAATTATCCTGCATGGACCCCTTGGAGACATTCCACGGACCCTGAAGTTACGGACCACTAAGAAACTGATCTAGAGCATATAAGGTACTGTGAGGATTGGTATGGTATTAATGTGGCTTGGTCTCGCTACAGAAATAACCCCAACAAGTGATACAGAAAGAGGAAACCAATTTACTGAAGGAGGCTTGGTTAATACGTTTTGATACCGTTGATGAGGTTTCAGGCCTCAGGGTCTGCCGCCGCAGCAGCGCCTCCACGACCACTAACATTATAACAGTAATATTATGGCACCTAAGTTGTCTTCAATCTCATATTTGTTAAGTCCACATTAGGACTTAGTGAATAAAGTAAGTCTTCATGCTTTCTTGAAGATTGCCAGACTGTCACTGTATAACATCCCCAGATCAACTCATTATATAGAGCCACTGAGGCACTCTTCCTCCGTCTCTGAGCAGTTCCAGGTTGACCCTGAGCTCTTGAGTCTATACCGTTATCCTGTTGTATATTACAGATAGTGTGTTTCAGATATGATAAAAATAGTATACACAGTGGAAAATAACAGGCATACAAATATTGGGAAGAATAAGGAGGGGGACCGATGTCTCGTCAGAGGGGACCAGTCAGTCTACTGATAGACGCAGGCAGCTGGTCCCCCTTACAAATGGGGAGCAGGCCAACACGGGTCGGCGCATGCGCAGTAGAGGGGGAACAGGGGGAACGTTCAGTCGCCACAGGCAAAGAGTGGGTTGGGGCGTATATGGTATTCTGCACGTTGCCTCGGTGCTCCCTCCGTCGTTGAGATCCCAGGCCAGTGGTTGGTGAGAATCGAGTACCCACAAAAGGTGACGACACAAATCAGCAACAAATAAATAATAGGAGCCAAAACAGTTTCATCCTCACACTACTCAGAAAGGAATATGGTAATTATTGGCACGATAAACGTCCGTTGAAAAAACTACAAACATTGGCAGCAACGACTCTGCAGGAACAACAGACACGACCCGCCCTGGTGACAGGACGTAGCTGTTAAAGAACTCTGATAACTACCACTGACAGGGGCTCTAGGGCTGTGGAATTTACAGCCTAACTAGCCCCATAAAACACCACGAAGAAGAGAAAAGAACATGGGCAGTGTGTGTGTGTGTGTGTGTCATCTCCATTGCAGGGTCCAGGCAGGCTCACCCTCACCCCTCCCACAGCTCCTGTGAACCTCACCACCATGACCAGCCTGAACAAGGCCCTAGCAGGGCATGCCCTGCAGCCTAGGTGAAGCCCCCAGTCTGAGGGAAGGTAATGATGGGTGTGTAGCCAGCATAGCCAGAACGCCCCCGGCCTTGGTGTTCCTCCAGCATCCACCCGCCGCCCCATATTAACACTGCTACTGAGGTGCATTGCACCTGCTCAGCTTTTACATGACCATTCCTGCAGAAGCGCCAGTTAAATGGAACACTGTATTTCCACTGTTGAATTAGGTATTTGCGCTTGAGCACACGCCAGCCAGGGGTCAAGGGGAACAAGGTAATGCCCCCTAAGAAGTGCTGCCATCAGATTTGGATGTTCAAACTAACTCACCTGGTTTACTCACCTGGTGGGCTTCCCGACCTCACAGTCCACATGATGACGAGGAAGCCGCCTCTACTGATACGCCAGCTCTCAATACGATACATAAACAAAAAGCAAATACTAATGAAGAGCCAGATAGTCATCATATGCGGTAATTTGTAATATAATTTATACGATTAAGATGTGACTACAGTCCATTTGTGATATTCAAAAGTTTGTCCCCAATTGATGACTAGTGCTGATTTAGAAATAGAGTGAGAACTGGAGGTGGCTGAGTTCAGGAGGAAATTCCACAGGCCTTTGACACTGGGACTCTTCATGGTTGGCACAAATTTCTTTGTATATTTAGTGCTGAGGTGGCCTCTGAGTGGGTAGATCAGGAGTTAGAAGACAAAAAAGGTCTGAGGGGAGATTGCATTTGTTATGAAAGGTCTGCCAGTAGGGTTGACGGGGACAAAGCCCCACCAACAGGTGATGTTAGAATTTGAATAGATCTGTATTAGGATTTAGTGGTGGGGCGCTGTGCAATAACCTACAGTGTTGTTCTTCAGTAAATATCAATGAAGTGCAGTGCTCAGTCTTATTAATATTGCACTCATGCCAGTGCACAGGAGTGCAAAATTACTAGTTATACCTCTGGCTAAATTACCTTGATCTTGATTTATAACGACCCAACTACATTATGAATATAAATATAATTTTCTTCCTCCTTTGATGACCCTTAATTCACGTTTAAGATAAATTAATATTTCAGTTTTTTTATTATTCCATGTGTGTGTGTGTGTGTGTGTGTTTGTGTGTGTGTGTGTGTGTTTGTGTTTGTGTGTGTGTGTGTGTGTGTGTGTGTGTGTGTGTGTGTGTGTGTGTGTGTGTGTAGGGAGGGCAAGGTAAGGTTTGGGGCGTATATAATTGTTCTGCGCGTTGCCTCGGTGCTCAACCCCGTCCCGTTGGTCCCTGAGCCGGTGATTGGTGAGAATCCAGTACCCGCAAAAAGTGACGACACAAATCAGCAACAAATAAATAATAGGAGCAAAACAGTTTCATCCTCACACTACTCAGAAAAGGAATATGAGCAGGTGTGGCACGATAAGCGTCCCGTTGAAAAAACACAAACATTGGCAGCAGCGACTCTGCAGGAACGACGAACACGACCCGCCCTGGTGACAGGACGGCCAGCACAACCAAGAACTCCTGATAACAACTACCACTGACGGGGCTCTAGAGGCTGTGGGTCCACAGCCTAACTAGCCCCATAAAACACCCACGAAGAAGAAGAACACGACAGGCAGTGTGTGTGTGTGTGTGTCATCTCCGTGCAGGGTCGGGCGGCAGACTCACCGCCACACACCCACAGCTTCCTGCCAGACACTCACCACCATGACAGCCTGAACAAGGCCTAGCGGGGCATGCCTAAGCCTAGGTGAAGCTGATCCTACGAGGGGAAGGTAATGATGGAGTGTGTGACCGGCATGGCCAAGACGCCCCCCGGCCCTTGGTGTTCCTCCAGCATCACACCCGCCGCCCCGCGGGGCTGCTGGGCACCTTACTGAGGTGCGTTGTACTACTGCTCAGCTTTTTACATGACCATTCCTGCAGAAACAGTTAAATGGGTGCCTGCTGTTCCTGTTGAGTGGGTGTTGCATGACACACGCCAGGGGTCAAGGGGGAACAAAGGTAATGCCCCCTAAGAAGGTGGTGTGTCAGATTTGGATATTTCAAACTAACTCACCTGGTTTACTCACCTGGTGGGCTTCCAGACCCCACAGTCCACATGATGACGAGGGGAAGCCAGCACTCTGCTGATGCGCCAGCTCTCAATATTTAATTACATAAACAAAAACAAATACTAATGAAAGAGCTGGATAGTCCATCATATGCAGTCAATTTGTAATGTAATTTATACGATTAGATGTAGAGCTACAGTCCATTTAATGATATTCCAAAAGTTTGTCCCCAAGATGATGAGCTAGTGCTGATTTAAATAGAGGTAGAGACTGGAGGGTGACTAGGGATTCAGGGAGGGAATTCCACAAAGGAATGCCTTTGACACTGAAGGACCTCTTCCTTAGTTCAAGCTGGGTCCTAACATGTGCTATTTAGTGCTGGTGGCCTCTAGTGGGTAGATCAGGAGTTAGAACAAAAAGGTCTGAGGGGGAGATTGCACATTTGTTATGAAAGGTCTGCCGGTAAGGTTGACGGGGACAAAGCCCCACCCAGCAGGTGATGTTAAATTTGAATAGATCTGTTAAGTTTAGTGGTGGGGCGCTGTGCAATAACCTGCACAGTGTTGTTCTTCAGTAAATATCAGCAGTGCAGTGCTCAGTCTTGTGTAATATTGCACTCATGCCGGTGCACAAGTGCAAAATTACTAGTTACACCTGCACAGCTAAATTACCTTGATCTTGATTTATAATACAGGGCACCCATTCCGGTGCATAACACGCATATTTGTGTTGGCTGTTGGGGGAACGGGGGAGCCGAGTGTGCAGGGGAAGGAAGTGAATCAAGTGTAGTTGTTAGTGGTGGTGCGTTGTGGTGACATGTGAGTGTGTATTTGTTTTCTGAATTAGTCTATTGTACCGCAGTCTAAAATCTGTTGAGGGAGGCTGTTCCAGTCACATATGGTGCGTGGAAAGTATGAGTGCTTGTATACGTCAGTTTTAGTGTGATTTGTTTGGCATTTATGGATATGTGTGTTACGAGTACGTTGGCTGTTTGCATTGTGTAAGTACGTGTGTGGGTCAATGTCAGTGAGTGTCTGTGATCTTGTATATCAGTGTAAGTCTGTGTGCTTGTCTGCGTATGTGAAGAGGGTCCATGTTTATCTGTTGTTTGATCCGTGTTGTGATGCCAGACGTTCAAGTGTAATTGTTTGTAATGAACCTTGCTGCCTTGGTGTTGATTTGTTCTAGCTTATCAATGTTTCTGTGTGTAAGGATCCTCCGTGGAGCAGTATTCCAGTGTTGGTCTCACAAGTGTGTCATAAGCTACATAGTGCTTGTGCAAGGTCCTTTCTTGGTTGCAATGCCTACCACTTGTTATTGTATATTATTTTTGATAAATTTTTGATATGCTTTACAAGGGTATAGATATTGGTTATCATGTCAGGCTTTGATGGGTTTGTATTCACCCTAGAAAACATGGAGTGGCAGCACACGGGGTAATTTTTGATAAATCCCTGTGATCCACTTTGCAATGGTTATAGATATTGGTTATTACCTATCTGTTAGGCATTTATCCCCACAATAATGTGTCCTCAAGGCTCTGTTTTGTGACACTTGAATTTCTACATTTAAAATTATTGAAAATGACCCCATATCAAAAACCTTGGGCAAATATTGCCTCTGAAATAAATCTTAACCAGTTGATGAAGGTGAACCTTTGTGTTGCAGGATGACGGAAGACACGCCCCAGAGGAAGACGTCAGCCAGGAATCCCTGCGCGACCCCCAGCCTCTTGCTGGGGGTGCGGCAGCGGCAGCAACCGATGGCAAGTCTGGAGAAGCAGGTGAGGCAGAGGTTGAGGCTGGGCAGCTCTGGTCTTTGTTAGTAGGTCAGGAAAAGGCAGAGGCCAAGGGAGTGAGAAGCTCTTTTTCTTTTTTTCCTTTGTCCAGTTAATGAAGCAGCTCAAGGGGAAAAAAGCCCACTATGCATTGCTCCTGTAAAAGTAGATAGAAGTGAGTGGTCTGGAGAGAGTCAGTTACAGGTGGAGAGGTGTCTTGATATTCCCCTCATGAAAGAGTTCAAGTCATGGGCAGGAGGAAACACAGACAAAGGAAGCTTGTTTGTTCCAGAGTGTACCAGCAAAAGGGATAAAGGAATGCAGACGGTGGTTTACTCCTGCATAAGGGATTTGTATAGCATAGGAATGAGACCGAGTAGAAAGTTGTGTGCAGCTTAGTGTGAATTTTTTCCCCTTCATTACTAGGTAGCATTAGATGTCCAGGCTTGAGGGACAGGAAAAGCAAGATCCCTACAATGCAGTATAGTTTATGTGGCATACCATTTTGAAATTGCTACATTTGACACATTTTGTCAGTAAGATACAATCTGATTGACCGATTAGGACCCCAACACACACACACACACACACACACACACACACACACACACCTATGCACAAACCTCAACATATGATCGGAGGAGGCTAGACTGAACCTGGTGTGCCGTTTGAACCCTAAGCACGACTATTTTCTCTTCTAGTTTGGTCCTGAGTTAGTTATAGTGTTGTGTCTGCTGGTTATGACTCGGCAGTGGGGGATGAAAAGGCAAGTCCTGCTCTCTCAGTCTCTCTCTCTCTTGGCCTAAAGCCTTTCTAAAGTCTGTTCTCTTAAGTCAGACCCAAGCTGACAACATAAACCTAAGTGTGTTTGCAAGCTGAGTGTTGACTGGCTGCTGCTGTGGCTTCCAAGTTTTCTTTAACCTGTTTGTGTTTATCTCACGCAGCACTTTCTGCTAATATGCACTGTGCTTATGACCACGCTTAGGTTTATGTTGTCAGCTTGGGTCAGAATTAAGTGAACAGACTATAGTTGTGATATATAGGAATTGAGCTACACTTGTGGGCTCTTGTGTATGTGTTAGGTGGAGGTTGTATGTGTGTGTGTGTGTGTGTATTTACCTCGTGATATACAGGATGCTTTACGCTGGTCCTGTCTCCAAATTTCAGTTTATCAAGTATAGCTTTAATTCATGAATATTTTTTGCTTGAGCTCAATTTTATCTATTTTCAAGGTCATTCTAAGTCACAATGTATCTGTGTGTGTGTGTGTGTGTGTGTGTGTGTGTTTGTGTCTGCCTCTGCTTGCTTGTCTGGTTTTTGTATGCATTTACTTAGTCATAGTATAGAGGATTTTAACTAAGCTTGTGTTGACCTGCCTCCATATCTGCTTTCATACAACTGTACTTACTTTCATAAATTCATGGATGTTCTCAGCTCTGTCTCCTCATCCAGACACTTGCCAGTGTGAATCACTCCAGCAGGGAAGTCAAGCCCCATAATAATGATGATACTACTACTACTATTACTATTAATACTAATACTAGTAATAATAATAAAAGATGGTATATATATATATTTTATTTTACTCAACTGTATCACAAACTTCCCATTATGAACCACTCTTAACAGGGAAGCCAAACACAATAGTAATAATAATAATAATAATAATAATAATACAGCATATTTATTATACTTTATTTTACCATCTGGCATTTCAGGGTGAGATGGAGGTGTGGCCAGGCCTGTACGCACACCTCACCTCCCAGCTGATGGCCCTGGCGCGGGGCAAGGTGGTGCTGGTGCTGGAGGTGTGGCCAGGCCTGTACACACACCTCACCTCCCAGCTGATGGCCCTGGTGTGGGGCAAGGTGGTGCTGGTGCTGGAGGTGTGGCCAGGCCTGTACACACCTCACCTCCCAGGTGATGGCACTTGTGTGGGGCAAGGTGGTGCTGGTGCTGGAGGTGTGGCCAGGCCTGTACACACACCTCACCTCCCAGCTGATGGCCCTGGTGCAGGGCAAGGTGGTGCTGGTGCTGGAGGTGTGGCCAGGCCTGTACGCACACCTCACCTCCCAGCTGATGGCCCTGGCGCGGGGCAAGGTGGTGCTGGTGCTGGAGGTGTGGCCAGGCCTGTACACACACCTCACCTCCCAGCTGATGGCCCTGGTGTGGGGCAAGGTGGTGCTGGTGCTGGAGGTGTGGCCAGGCCTGTACACACACCTCACCTCCCAGCTGATGGCCCTGGTGTGGGGCAAGGTGGTGCTGGTGCTGGAGGTGTGGCCAGGCCTGTACACACACCTCACCTCCCAGTTGATGGCCCTGGCGTGGGGCAAGGTGGTGCTGGTGCTGGAGGTGACCAGTCTGACCTCACCCAAACATTGTGGCAGGAACTGAGCACCACACATCCACACACTGGTATGCATTCTACCTCCCTATAGAATTCAATTGGGAAAAAAAAATTGATACATCACTGAAAACTTGAAAAAAATATTGCACAGAAATCTAAAAAATAGCTTAGACAATTATTATTACATAGCAGGATGATAGTAATATTGATAATAATAATAGTAATAATAATAATAATAATAATAATAATAATAATAATAATTAGAATGGTAATAAGCAATCCCTGTTGTGTGTGCAGGGTGGGTGGTGCCTGCTGTCCTGGCCAAGAGTGCCGCCCACACCCTCAGTGCCTTGCTGGGCCACCACTGCCCCCCTGCTGGACCCCCCTGCAGCCATCACCAAGGTGCCTGATAGCTGTCTGTCTGTCTATATCTTTCTGTTGTCTATATCTTTCTGTATCAATCTGTCCATCTCTGTGCCTGTCTATCTATCTCTGCTTATATCTGTCTTTATCTATCTATCTATCTCAGTCTGTCTATATCCATTTATCTTTCTCTCTGTCTGCCTTATCTCTGATGCAGGATTTATTGAACTGTTTTGTTTTAATATTGTTTTTGTCCCTCTTTTTTATTATTATTATTCTCCTTACTTTACTGTCGCTGTCTATTTTAATTTCCCTATCCATGTCTGCTCATTAAGAGGAAGCTGTTTGGGCCTGTAGCATTGTCTTATTTTTCCTTGATGGCCTTTCTTGGATCTCAGAAACAATGTCTTTTTCCTATAGTTAACCTGCTCTTTTTCTCAACATTGACCTTCCTCTCCCTTCCCTGTCCTCCCCAGCCTTCAGGAGACACTGCTGAGCCTGGAGTACGTCCAGCGGGCACACTGGCGCTGCTTCCAGTACCAGGGTCCTTATGCCAGCAGGAGGTGCGGGGCGAGGCTGACCCCAGCACCTTCAACCCGAGCCTCTCCTTCCAAGGGCCTGGTGGGTGTCTGGCCCTTACGCCTCCAGACCAGAGACACCATGCAGCTCCTGACACCACAGACACAGCAGCTCAGGGAGAGGATTGGTGAGAAACTGCTGCAGCTGAGGAGGGAAGGTATGTAGGGAGGAAGGGGAGGAGGAGAAAGAGGGAGAGGGAGAGGGAAGGAAGAGAAGAAAGGGAAAAATGGAAAGGAGGAAGGGAAGGAAAGGAAAGGGAAGGCAAAGAGGAAGAGGGAGAGAGAAAGGGGGGGGTTGAGAGGGAAAGAAAAGGAAGCAGGGAGGAAGGGAGAGGGAGGCAAAGAAAGGGAAAGGAAGGAGGGGAAAGGAGAGTTAAGGGAAGGGAGGGAGTGAAGGAGATGTGAGGGAGGTTGGGAACATTAGGAAATGCCTTTGTACTGCAGTGGACCAATAATAATGGCTGAGGAGGAGGAGGAGAAGGAAGAGGGAGGGATGTACACCTTTCATAGGAAGCTCAGTCACAGCAAACAGGAGTCACTGAGGAGCTCTGTGCCTTGTCTTCAGAGGCCGTGGTGCTGAGTGAGTCTCCGAGGCTGTGTCTGGTGTGTGACGAGCAGGTGGAGCAACACGCAGCCTTACGGAAGGGTAAGTGCACTACACACTAAGGTGTTTTTTCATTCACAGACAAAACATAATGAAGATAGTCTAAGTACTCTGATGTACCCGAGGCAGCTCTTGGTACCTGCCAGAGTTTTTACCTCAAGAAGACCAAGTTTCCCTCACATATATATCTACTTGGACCGAATTTCTTGTCCACACCAAACCCACTGAGGCAGCACATGGCATCTTTTTACCAGAGCTTTTACCTCAAGAAGACACAGAGTTTCCCTCACACATACCATTTATAGAGGACTTCGTGGTGCAGTGGTTAGCACACTCGGCTCACAACCGAGAGAGCCCGGGTTCAATTCCTGGGTGGAGTGGAAAAATTTGGGAGGCTTTTCCGATACCCCACGCCCCTGTCCAGCCAGCAGTGAATGGGTACCAGGTATTAATCGGGGGTTGTGTCCCGTCTCCTGGGATCTGTTCCCTTCTCCTATAATTCCTTCCCTTCTGTCTCTCTCTGGCATATGACCACAGATATTGTGCCGACTAAACCAAGCTTTCCAACTTTCTGCATACCATTTATTTATTTTCACCCAATTCCTTGTTACATATGTCACCCATTCAGGCAGCTTTAATACTCTTTACCAGAGCTAGAAGACAAAGCTTTCCTCACTTATCTAACCAACACTTAACCACCATAACTTTGACCACACATAACCCCTTGAGGCAGCTTTCTACCCTCGTACTAGAGCAACCTTTTTTACCAGACAAGTTTCCCTCACACCACAACACACAGAGGTACACACTAATTCACCCTCTCCCCCCCCCACACAGGGAACATCCAGAGCGCATCCAGCGGGTGTGGGAGATGCTGGGGCGTGCCGGGGTGCTGGGGCGAGGCCAGCGGCTGCAGGTGGGTGGTGGAGGCACTGTCTGTATGATGTGTGTGTTCATGTTTATGTCACTGTTCCGTCATTCACTGTTCAGTTGTTTACTTCTCCTTGTTCGCCTTGCTTAGTACGAGTCTCCCTTCACACCTGCACTGGCTAACACCTGTATAGCCACCCATAGTAAAGCATAGAGGGTATGCAGCTCTCTCTATTCCTTGGACCTGCTTTATAAACTTGATGCAGTGTCAGCCAGTAGGATCAGTTGGGTTGAGTTGAGGCAAAGAAGTTGTTCTCATTGTTGGAATTAGAATTGAGGAAGGATATATATATATATATATATATATATATATATATATATATATATATATATATATATATATATATATATATATATATATATATATATATATATATATATATGCAAAACAGATTGTGGATAAGGGAAGGAGATTTGGGAGAGAGTAAGTGAGAAATAGAGATTTATAGATGATGCCAAAGAGATATTAATAAAGAAAGTCTAATCCTAATGTAGCCCTTTTCTGCCTCCTCTCTCCATCCTTGCACAGCCTCCAGGCCCAGCGTGAGGAGGTGGAGCTCCACACAGCCAGGAACGTGGCCTTCATGTTCAGGGGGAGGAGGAGCTGCAGACCCTTCAGGAGAACTACAAGTCTGTCTACCTCCACCCCGCCACCTACGCCTTTGCCCTGCTCTCGGCCGGCTCACTGCTGCGGGTACGAGGGGGAGAAAGAAGTACCATAAATGCATGTAAGAGAGAGTAATGTTGTGTTCACGATGATAGAGAAAGGAGGAGGAGGAGGAGGAGGTGTGAGGCAGGAGATGAAAAGGAATGGCATTGAGTCACCTCTCTGCTCATGGTTGGGTCTTTAGATTGGAGGAGGAGGAGAAGGAGAAGGAAAAAAATTATAGTAAAAGCCTGTAATCTTTTTCTCATTCTGCATTCTATACTTTCTATACACACACTTATATGTACTCTTTTTCTAGTCATAATACACTACCCTCAAGAATGCATTTGGAATTGACAGTAATGAAAGAGGAGGAAAACAATGTAGGAATGATACACTCTCTTTCCTTGAGGTGTTTGCAGGCCGAGCCAGGGCCGGCGTGGGCATCATCCGTCCCCCGGCCACCACGCCGAGCTGGACCGCCCCCATGGCTTCTGCTTCTACAACAACGTGGTCGTCGCCGCCAACAGGCTGGGATGCCAAGGTGGGCGCTGCTTGGCCCTGGCACCACATTAACTCTGCCTTTTATTATCATCATTATCATTCCTTTGTCAAATATTTCCTTCACATCACCTATTTCTCTTCCTCTCCTTCCTTTATCCTGAATCTGTTTTGCATCACCTGTCTCTCTTATTCCTCCTTCTCTTCCATCTCTCCTTCCCTCTTTTATCTGTAATCTCTTTGGTCTTATCTATCTCTCTATTCTTCATTCCCTCTCTCCCATCTCCTTCCTTTATCTATCTGGAATCATCTATTTATAGTCCTTCTTTCCTTTATCCCATCTCCTTCTTTTATCAGAAATCTCTCATCTCCTTTTATCATTTTCCTCCTTCTCTCTCCCTTTCTTTATTGTCCTGTGTGTGTGTGTGTGTGTGTGTGTGTGTGTGTGTGTGTGTGTGTGTGTGTGTGTGTGTGTGTGTGTGTGTGTGTGTGTGTGTGTGTGTGTGTGTGTGTATTTACCTAGTTGTATTTACCTAGTTGTGAAATACAGGAAAAGAGCTGTACTAGGCCCGTGCTGTCCCGTTTCCATAATGCTTATTATCCAGTTTGGCTTTGAAGTCATGAATCGTTTTTGCACACACAGTCTCCTCGTCAAGTCCGCTCCATGTTGTTATGCTTCTGTATGGAAAACTGTATTTCTTGATGTCTCTCCTACAGTCGCTCTTCTTCAATTTCTTACCATTGCCTCTTGTCACACTTCTGTCACGTACCACTAGTCTCCTCTTGTCACACTTCGTCACCACCCACCTCCTGTCCAATTCCTCTTGTATCCTGTACAATGCTATTAGGTCCCCTCTCTCTCTTCTGCTCTCCAGTGTTGTTAGTCCCAATTTCTCCAGTCTTTCTTCATAAGTGTGTTCTCTCAGAGTTTCCGGTAATTTACTCGCTGCTCTTTGTATTCTTTCCAACTTTATAATTTTTTTCTTCAATCTAGGTGACCACACTAATGCTGCATATTCCAGTCTTGGACGTATCATTGATGTTATTAGTTTCTTCACCATTTCTTCCTCTAAATATGTAAATGCTACTTCTATGTTTCTAAGAAGATTGTATGTTTCCCCAGTTATCCGATTTATATGCTTTCCAAAGGATAACCTGTTTGTTATTGTCACTCCCAGATCTTTTTCCTCTGTTTTTTTCATGATTCTTTCATTACTGAGAGAGTAGTTCCCCGATATTCGTCTACTGCTCTTACCAAACTCCATCACACTACACTTCTCTGTACTGAATGTCATTTCACATTTTCGTGACCATTTGTTTATTCTGTTGAGATCTTGGCTCAGGGCTACACAGTCTTCTTCATTAGCCACCCTCCTCATTAGTTTAGCATCATCAGCAAACATATTCATATAGCTTGTCACCCCTTCTGTCATGTCGCTTATATATATTGCAAACACTAGTTTCTTCCGTCCACCTTGATTTATTGTTATGTGTGTGTGTGAGTGTGTGCATGTGGGTGTGTGGTGTGATTGTGTGTGTGTATTTACCTAGTTGTAGTCTTACAGGACCTGGGCTTTACGCTTGTGTGGTCCCGTCTGTGTGTATTTACCTAGTTGTATATACCTAGTTGTGACGTACGGGAAAAGAGCTACGCTTGTGCTGTCCCGTCTCCATATCCTCTCTTATCCAACTTTTCCTTAAAATCATGAATGTTTCTTGCACAAACCACCTCCTCCTCCAGTCTATTCCATAGCTCAATGCTTCTGTTTGGGAAGCTAAACTTTTTTCACATCTCGCCTAAATGTGTGTGTGTGTGTGTGTGTGTGTGTGTGCATTCTACTGTACTCTCAACACCCATCTCTGTGGCCTGCAGGGTGCTGGTGGTGGTCTGGGATGTGCACCACGGCAGCGGCATCCAGCACGTGTTTGTGGCCGAGCCGAGGGTGCTGTACGTGTCCCTCCACCACCACGACCACGGCCTCTTCTTCCCATCCTCTGAGGACCCAAACTACGACGAGTGGGGACGGGACCTGGCCAAGGCTACAACATTAACATTACCTGCAACAAGGTGAGGGCCATATCTCTGCTGATGAGACACACACACACACACACACACACACACACACACACACACACACACACACACACACACACACACACAAATAAAAAAAATAAAAAATAAAATCAGTCAATAAATACCTAAATCAATGAAACATCACATAAATCAAAAAAGTGTTCTGAGGACATTTTTTTTTCATTGCTCTTCTCTGCACCAATAAAAGTATAGCAGGAATTGACTTTTTGCCGCATGCGTGAAGACATAACTTACTGACTCCCAAATGCATGAGTCTCGCCAAAGCGGGTCATTCTGTCTCCTCTTCTCAGGGGAAAGGATGTTGGTGAGCAGGACCTTTTTTAGTGTGTGTGCCTGTGTCAACGCTAGATTTTTTCAGCACACTCGGTCAGCTTTTAGTCTCCACCAGTGTCGGTATTCTCAACGCTTCCACCTCCCACCACGTCAACTATTCCCAAAGGCTGAAAAAGACTAGCCCGTCCGCTGCGATTGGCACGGATTTGGCCTTCACTGGTAGCCTGGTTTCCCATGTGGTACTGATGTGCTGGATACTCCCTCCCAAGGTGCAGGACTTTACATTTTTCTTCATTGAATTGTAGCAGCCACCTTTTGTTCCAATCCTGTAGCTTGGTGAGGTCTTCTGGTAGGAAATCCTTAGTCAGGGGGTTAATTGGGTTTTCATGAGGGTTTTTTCACATTCATGGTACAGAAGAAGGGCCACACTACCACCAGGTACAGTACACTGCCCCTAGTAATGCCCACAATGCCTTTGGAAGCCCTGTTAAATATGTGTACTTGGGTGCCCAAAGGTTTGAGAATACAGGGCCAGTGTAAGTGTGCAGTAGATGCAGACACTTTGTTATTTTACCTTTGAAGTAGATAATGAAAATGTTCTTGTTTCTTTCCTCTTGTGCATGATCAGTGTGTTTATTTTACCCCTGGTCACCCTCTACCAGTGCAGGGGTCACATTCTTAAACATTTCCGCACCCAAAGTCACCTGTTTGACAAGGCGTTCATGATAGTTGTGGGCATTTCCAGGAGTAGTTTTATGGCCCTGGTGGTGGTTTGACCCTTCCTCTGTACTGTGAACCTAAAAAAACATGCAGCAGAACCCGACTGGTCTCGTTTTTGGCCTCTGGAAATAGTTGATGTGAAGGGTGGAGGCGTTTGACAGTTCCGACTTAGGTGTGTAGTAGAGGAAGACTTTTTCTATCTTTCACGTAGATAACTATGTTCTAGTTTCCTTTTCTTGTGCATGTTCGATATTTTTTGCACTTGGTCACACTTTACCCTTCCAGATGTTGAGTAATGGTCACAAAATGGTTTGCTCGTAGAATCTTTCCAGTAGGGAGGGAGAGGTCAAAATTTTCTTGTTTTCCCTGTGTTAGAATGTTCAGTCTACTAAATATTCATAAGTAAAATGGGTCTTTTTACATATGACTGGATTCCTTTGACTCTGTGTCCTCATATTTGATTCCTATTTATTTGTTGAACATTTCACATATTAGCCCGTCTGCTGTGACTGGCATGGATTTGGCCTTCACTGGTAGCCTGGTAACATACACTCCCAGGACTTTCTCTGCCTCTGTGGTGGATAGTAGAGTGTTTCCCATGTGGTATTAGTGTGCTGGATATCCCTTCACTGGTAGCCTGGTAACATACACTCCCAGGACTTTCTCTGCCTCTGTGGTGGATAGTGGAGTGTTTCCCATGTGGTATTAGTGTGCTGGATATCCCTTCACTGGTAGCCTGGTAACATACACTCCCAGGACTTTCTCTGCCTCTGTGGTGGATAGTGGAGTGTTTCCCATGTGGTATTAGTGTGCTGGATATCCCTTCACTGGTAGCCTGGTAACATACACTCCCAGGACTTTCTCTGCCTCTGTGGTGGATAGTGGAGTGTTTCCCATGTGGTATTAGTGTGCTGGATATCCCTTCACTGGTAGCCTGGTAACATACACTCCCAGGACTTTCTCTGCCTCTGTGGTGGATAGTGGAGTGTTTCCCATGTGGTATTAGTGTGCTGGATATCCCTTCACTGGTAGCCTGGTAACATACACTCCCAGGACTTTCTCTGCCTCAGTGGTGGATAGTGGAGTGTTTCCCATGTGGTATTGGTGTGCTGGATATCCCCTCCCAGGGTGCAGGACTTTACATTTTTCTTCATTGCATTGTAGCAGACATTTTCGTTCCACTCCTGTAGCTTGGTGAGGTCTGTCTTCTGGCTGGAAATCTGCAGCCAAGGGGTTAACAAGTGTGCTGCACCTTCATGGGACCAAGTTTCCCTTGACCCTTTTTTGGAATTACTTTTACACAGACATTGCTGCAGCTTGAGAATGCTGCTCACTGGTCGCTTGCTGCATGTCCTACTCTCTGACCCTCACCGGACCTGCCTTTGACCTGAGAGCTCTTCATGTCCAAATACTATGCCTAGATAGATAGATAGATAGAGAGATAGATAGATAGTGTGATAGGTAGGTACTCCCAGTTATCTCCTGACATTTGCTGCATTACCTTTCATGAATTGATAAGTTTATCTGTACTGTGTTCATTGACCTGGTAGTGAAGACGTTAGATGGAGTCTTTCAATGCTGCATCTTTTAAGGTTAATCAGATGATGACAACTATGAGCCAGGTGCCCAGAGTTTGTTTTTTCCCAAATAAATGAACAGCTATTTCGAGAGAGGTTGTTTCCCTCAAGAGACAGGAACCATTCAGGAAAAGGGAGAGAAGGAAGAGAGAGAGGAAAGAAATGCAATGCAGTTTTCTTACTGTGAGACAAACAGAATAAATGGACATAACAACAGCATCACCAAGGTTGTATTAAAGGGAGGTAAATAGATAGAGTCCATCCTTTCTCCCCCAAAAAATACATAGACACATTACATGGACCAGGAACAATTTTGGCACAATATTTTACTTATCCATAATTGCCTAAGTGGCCAAAAGAGAGATCAGTTTCAGAAGGAGAGGTATTTTGATTGTTCTAAATACCTATTCAAACACATGCTAACCAACTTGAAATAGTGCTCCAGCCCTCACTTGGAAAGAAAGGAAGGAAGGAAGGAAAAGGAGGCCTGGAAAGATGGTAGGAAGGAGGAGGAGAAAGAGGAAGAATTAAATGGAGAAAGAAGGGAAGAGTCCAAGGAAATTTAAGGAAAGAAGGAATGATAAAAAGGAAACTAGGCTGGCAGAGAGAGAGAGAGAGAGAGAGAGAGAGAGAGAGAGAGAGAGACCCTTGATTCATCTCTTTCACCACCCCGTGTCTTTCCTCCCAGCTACAAATCAGAAAATTGACCGTCGAGTGCTAAGTCCTCTGAGTATTTTTCTCCCTACACTGGTGCTGAAGTATTGCATCTTCATTCAGTCACAATTACCTGACACTTTTTTCCTGTTATGATTCCCAGTGATCAATGTCTAGATCCACACAGCCCTGTCCAGCACATGAAGGTTCACCCTGCTATCCAAGCTCCCAATGCAAGAATCAGTTATGGTCCTCAGCTCTAGTATTTCATCGTCCAGTGTCCTTCCTCCCAGCCACAGTTCAGGAGGAAGAAGTCGTGTTTACTAAAGCCACAGTGTTTTTCTTGTGTTGTTTCAGAGTGGCATGGGTGACGCAGAGGCTCTCACTCAGGTGGTGCTGCCCGTGGCCTACCAGTTCAACCCACAGCTGGTCCTGGTCACTGCCAGCCTTGATGTTGGTGCGGGGACCCACTAGGAGGTTGGTGGATGGTGTCACTATCTGTATGACTACCTGCTGCTGCCTCTTTCTCTTTTTCTGCCACTATCTGTTCAGTTCAGTTCAGTTCTCTCTCCATAATTATATTTTCAGTTCATGGTCGGGAGTTTTGGCTTCATAACAGCACTCCCTGGTGCACTCCTCACGTTTTTTGTTTGGGTTTCTTGTTTTCCTCTCTTTATTCCTTTAGTGTTCTTTCTTATCCAAAATTTCTGTATTATTCTTTTTGCTTTTTTTATTTATTTATTTATTTATTTTTATCTGCCTTAATAACTCATCTTCAGGGGCTGCCATGTGTATGCCATGAAGCATTTTGTAGTCTCCTTATATTGTATCCTGGTGTATTGTCATCTCAGACCATTGCATTCCATAGTGAAGAACTCCCTTCCTCTTCCTCGCCCCCATTCCTCCCTTCATGCATCTCATACCTAAAGTAACACAGCCTAACCATTGCATTCCATAGTGAAGAACTCCCTTCCTCTTCCTCACCCCCATTCCTCCCTTCATGCATCTCATACCTAAAGTAACACAGCCTAACCATTGCATTCCATATTAAAGGACTCCCTTCCTCTTCCTCCTCCCTTATTCCTCCCTTCATGCATCTCATACCTAAAGTAACAGCCTCACACACACTCCCAGGTTGCCGCGTGAGTCCCGATTGCTTTGAACATATGATGGCCCTTCTGTCTGGCCTGGCCGAGGGCCGCATAGTTCTGGCACTGGAGGGCGGCTTCACCCTCAACACCATCAGCTACTGTATGACGCTGTGTGCCAAGGCCTTGCTGGGGGACCCGCTGCCCCCCCTTGAGCCCCAGCTGGTGCCCAACAAGAGTGCCGTGCAGACCACCAATGACATCATCCGTACCCACAGCTGCTACTGGCCGGCGCTCTGCTTCAAGGTGAGTGTGAGGGTCTTTAATCCGACCACTGCAATTGGCACGGATTTGGCCTTCACTGGTAGCCTGGTAGCATACAGTCCCAGGTCTTTCTCTGCCTCTGTGGTGATAGTGGAGTGTTTCCCATGTGGTATTGGTGTGCTGGATATCCCCTCCCAAGGTGCAGGACTTTACATTTTTCTTCAGTGAATTGTAGCAGACACTTTTTGTTCCATTGCTGTAGCTTGGTGAGGTCTTGTAAGAAATCCACAGTCAAGGGGTTAAGGGGCAGGACTGGTGAAAGTTATCCCTCATGTCCTGCTGGTGTGTTCTGTGCCTGGTAGTGTTGTCAGTACATAATATAGAAAGCTGCCTCATTTCCAGAACTATATATTGGACATGTATTAGTTAGATCTCTCAAAACATTTCTTCAGTTCTCAGTGGCTATAGATATTGTTGTTGTCAGACAGTAAGAAGCAAAACACATTATCCTCTCTATGTTTTGCAGTCTTTTCTTGTGGTTTGAGTCCTTGTGGTGCCTGACCCTGGGCAAGGTTACTTTCTTTACTGCCCTCACACTGCTCCTTGCCTCCCTGGAGCAGAGTCAGGGAGAGGTTGTCTACATCTACCATCAGTATAATAGCCTTGGTGATTAGTAGGAGATAATAGAAGGAATAGAAGGTTTATTTTGATTTATATTAGTTTTTTTTTCATACTCTCTTCTTCTTCTCCTCCTCCTCCTCTCTCTCCACTCTCTCTTCCATTCCTTCTTTATCCACCTTTTCCCTTCTCTCATTCCCTCCCTCCTCTCCTTCACCCTCTCACTCCCACTCACTCTACCATTCACTTCTTTATCCACCTTTTCCCTTTCCTTCCTCCTCCTCCTTCCCTCCTCTCTCCTTCTCCTCTCCTCCCTCTCTCTTCCATTCTCTTCTTTATCCACCTTTTCCCTCTTTCCTCCTCCCTCCTCCTCCTTCTCCCTCCTCTCTCTTCCATTCCCTTCTTTATCCACCTTTTCCTTCTCTCTCTCCACCACTCTCTTCTCTCTCCTCCTCACTCTGTCTCCCTTGGTCCACTCTGTTCTCTCTCTCTCTCCTTCCCTCCATGCCTCCCTCTCCTTCCTCCTCCTCTTCTAGATTTGGATAGTAATATGTTTTAATGTATTGCAGAAAGAAGAAGCAGAAGAAGAAGAAAAGAAGAGAAGGAAGAGAAGGAGAGGGTGTATGTGTGTGTGTGTGTTATATGGACAAAATTTAAACTGATTTCTTTCAACATATATTTTATTATTATTATTGAAAGACAAACTTCTTCTTCACTTCCTCCTTCTTCTTCTTCTCTTTCATCTTCTTCTTCTTCATCTTTTGTCGGGGTTCTGATAGGAAGAGAAATAATAAAAATAATGAGAAAGAATTAGCTCAATAGAGAAAGAGGGGGGGGGGACCCATATATGTGTCTGTGGGGGTTGTCAACATACTGTGGGGGTCATCCTGTGGAGAGAGAGAGAGAGAGAGAGAGAGAGAGAGAGAGAGAGAGAGAGAGAGAGAGAGAGAGAGAGAGAGAGAGAGAGAGAGAGAGAGAGAGAGAGAGAGAGAGAGAGAGAGAGAGAGAGAGAGAGAGAGAGAGAGAGAGAGCCAGCCTTCTGTCTCTTTCTCTTCCTTCTCCTTATTCTTTCTCTCTTTCTACTACTACTACATTTCCTCAGTAGTTAGTCAGTCACTGTGTGTGTTTGTGTGTGTGTGTGTGTGTATCTCAGTCTCAGAAGTGCCTCCATCTGTCCCTGCTCTGGCACTCTCGCTCTTCAATTCCTCTTCTTCTATCTCCTTAAATCTTCACTTATATACCCATGCAGTCGTCTTCTCCTCCTCCTCCTCCTCCTCCTCCTCCTCTTCTTCTTCTCACTTTCCCTGACGGCCCCTCCCTCATACACTCTCTTCACAAACCCATTCTCATCACGTGTCCAAACCATCTGGGCGCAGCACACTCCACTTCTTTCGCTGCCACACCCACACCAAACCGCTCATACACACTTCATTCTGCCTCGTCCTGACACACCACACACACCTCTTGTATAACACCTTTCCACTGCATGTATATCCCCTTGCTCTGCTGCGTGTCATGTACAGTACTTGGCTAAAGCAGTTTCTTGATCCCCTCTTGGTCTCCGTGCTCACACTTCTTCCCTTCATAACTCTGCCCTTCGCTGCTCTCTTCCTGACCTCACCTCCCTGTGGATCTGGCCGCCCTAAACTCATCTATATTCCTGCACTATTCACTTCTCTCCCTCCCACGTTCCCATTCATTACAGTTTATTTATCTCCTCATTCCCTCTCACTAGCACTCCATTTCTTGTTACAATTGTCACTTTTCTCCCCTATTTCTCTCCCATTTATCCTGGTGTGTGTGTGTGTGTGTGTGTGTGTGTGTGTGTGTGTGTGTGTGTGTGTGTGTGTGTACCTCCTGTAATAATAAAATAATGTAGGAATGCTCAATAAAAATAAATTACAAATATATATTACTATTATTATTACCATTGTTATTATCATTAGACCCAAGAAGGAGGAAGAGGGATAGAGAGAAGGGAAAGGAAGGAAGAGGAGGAGGGAGGGAGAGGAAGGAGGCAAGGGAAAGGGAGGGGGAGAAGAGAAGAGAAGAAGGGAAGGAAGGTGAGGAAGGAAGAGAAGAAGAATGAAGGAAGGGAAGAAGATATGAGAAAGGAGGAGAGATGGAGGAGGAGGAGGAGGAGGAGGAGGTCATAATCTATCTTCCTCTGCACCGTGAACCTAAAAGAACACTTATTATGACCCTCCCTGCCCTCCTTTTTGGCCTTTGGGAACAGCTGATGTGCGGGGCAAATGCTTCCGACCTTAGGAGGGAGGTGAAAGGGAGGAGGAGATAAAATGGAGAAGTGGAGGAAAAGGGGGAAAACCAGCGGCAAAAAGACATGAAATAATGACAAGAAATATCAAGGAAAGAGAAAAACAAAAGTAAAGAGGAAAATAACAGGTTAGGGAAATAAAACAAGGAAAGTAACAAATAAAAAAGTTAAGGAAAAAAAAACAGAAATAAAACAAGAATATTAAGAAAAGGAAATAAAGAAAAGGACACTGGCCGAATCACTCCCCCAGCCGCCCCTGAGGCCTTAACACACACACACACACACACACACACACACACATCGTATGCTTAACGGAAACCAAACTGAACGAAGCTATTAATTAGAGATAAATAAAAACTATGATATATGGAGGAAAGATAGAATGGGCAAAGGGGGAGGTGGAGTGATGATAATGACAAAAAAGGAGTTAACAGTGAAAGTGGTAGAATACGGTGAAGGTAAAGCTGAAATTGCGAAAGTAAATGTGGAAACCAAAAACAAGGAAAGGTTGACAATTATAACCGCATATGTACCACCTAGAACAAACTCATGGTGTAAGGAAGAGCACGACACTATGATCAATGACACTATACGGAGTTTAAGCAAAATGCTAAAGGAAGACAAAAAAGTTATGCTAGTTGGTGACTTCAATTGTAAAGAGATTGACTGGGAGACATTCGAGAGTAATAGTGGAGATAACGCATGGGGAGATTAATTCCTAAGATTGATGATGGAGAATCTTATGATACAAAGAGTGAATGAACATACAAGATATAGAAGTGACGATGAACCGGCAAGACTGAACCTAGTACTAACAAAAGGAATATACATCAAGGATGAACTAAGGTATGGATGTCCACTGGGCAAGAGTGATCATGTAACCATAGAGATTGATACAGAAGTGGAGGTTACTAAAGAGGATGAATCCTACAAATCAAACAGGCTAAACTATATTAAGACAGACATGGAAAACCTTCGGAAGTTTTACAAGAAAGTGGAATGGGATGAGTTACTGAGAAAAAATAAAGTACAAGAAAAGTATGATATCTTTATGGAAGCCTATAACACTGGTGTCAAAAAATATGTACCCGTATATAGACCCAAAGTTAAGGGTAGGAAGGACTGGTTTAATGCCAAATGTGCAAACGCAAAAGAAAAAGGGACAAAGCATGGAAAAGACTAAGAGAAGGAAGAATCAAAGAAACAAAGAAGACTTCAGAATGGCGAGAAATGAATATGTGAAAATAAGGAAAGAAGAAGAAAAGGGATATGAGAAGGATATTGTGGAAAAATGCAAAGAACAGCCCAAGTTGTTTTATAGATTTATAAATGGGAAGACTAAACCGAAAGAAACAATAGAAAGACTGAGAGACGGGAATGTGGAAGTCAATGACCCTAAAGGTATGGCAGAGTTATTAAATAGAAAATTCCAGCAAGTCTTTACCAAAGAAACAATCTTTATTGCGCCACAAGAGAATAAAATAGAAGTTCATATGGAAGAGATTATGGTAAACAAAGAAGAGATCCATAAATTACTGGGAGAACTAGAAGAGGGAAAAGCAGTAGGACCGGATGGAGTTTCTGGGTATATTTTTAAAAAATGTAGAGATGAATTAATTGTTCCAATATACGACATCATTAGATGCTCAGTAGCAACAGGTACGGTGCCCAATGAGTGGAGAAGGGCTGAAGTGGTCCCCATATATAAAAGTGGAAGGAAAGATGAACCTTCAAACTACAGACCCATATCCCTGACAAGTGTTTTTGTGCAAAATATGTGAGAAAATAATAAAGAAGCAGTGGACTAAATTTCTAGAAGAGCATAAGTTAATTACCAGCAAACAATATGGATTTCAAAAGGGCCGATCATGTGTTACAAACTTACTCAGTTTTTACTCAAGAGTAACAGACAGAATTCAGGAAAGGGATGGATGGGTTGATTGTATTTATCTAGATTTGAAAAGGCCTTTGACAAAGTTCCACATACAAGACTATTATGGAAACTGGAAAATAAAGGAGAATTGAAAGGAAATATGAAAAATGGATGGCAAGCTACCTAATGGGAAGGAGATGAGAACTGTGGTCAAGGACATAAAATCAGAATGGAGAAATGTAGAAAGCGGAGTACCACAGGGTTCAGTATTAGCACCGATAATCTTCCTGGTATATGTAAATGACATGGCTGAAGGAGTTAATAGCTACATAAACCTGTTTGCTGACGACGCTAAATTACAAAACATATAAGAAACAAAGAAGATTGTGAAATATTGCAAGAAGACCTATACAAAATTTGGAAATGGAGTATGGATTGGGAGATGGAATTTAATGTGAAAAATGTCATGTTATGGAAATGGGTAAAAGTGAAACAAGACCAATCTGGATATACAAAATGGGAAATGGTGAAACATTAAAAAAAGTGCATGAAGAGAGAGACCTGGGAGTAGTGATGAGGGATGATAATCAACCAGAGAGTCATATAAATCGGATCTTTAGAGACACATATAACTTGGTGAGAAATATTGGAGTAGCATTTAGCTACATGGACAAGGACATGATGAGAAGGCTAATCACTACCATGATTAGACCAAAATTAGAATATGCAGAGGTAGTGTGGTCCCCCCATAAGAAGAAGCATATAAAGAAACTAGAAAGAATACAGAGGATGGCATCAAAATGGTCCCAGAGTTGGAGGGATTAATATACGAGGACATATTAAAGGAAATGAAATTAACAACACTGGAACAAAGAAGAGAAAGGGGAGCCCTAATACAAATTTATAAATTATTAAAAAAAATAGATTAATTAGATAAAGAATAACAGCTACTAACAGAAGGAAACCAAAGCACAAAAACAAGAGGACACAGGCAAAAAATGAGAAATGGGAGATGCTTGAGAGACACAAAGAAGTATAGCTTCCCGCAAGAAATGTAGAGGTTTGGAACAGTCTGAGCGAGGATATAGTATCAGCGAGGAGTGTGCAAAGCTTTAAAGATAAGTTGGATAAATGCAGACACGGAGACGGGACCACACGAGCATAATGCCCAGGCCCTGTAAAACTACAACTAGGTAAATACAACTAGGTAAACTAGGTAAATACACACACACACACACACACACACAGTAATTCCCTAAACAGACTCCACATTTACTGGGCCAATGCGACATGTTTTCAGCCCCCAAACAGCCCCTTCCAAGCCCTCTAGTGTGCCCAGACCTTCCAGTGGAGGCCAGGGCAACTCAACAGATTAGCCCCAGCCCAGGGACGGGCTTTAATAACACTAACAGACGTATTTTGACAACAATGACAGTCACCAAGAACCTGTAGAGTGGACAGGAGGAGGAGAGAGGAGGGAAGGAAGGGAGAAGAGGAGGAGGAGCAGAGAAAGAAAACTTGAAAGAGGAGGAGAAGGAAGAAATAATGATGAAAAGATGGAATAAAAGAAAGAGAATAAGTGGAGAAAAAATGAATAAAAAAGAAATTGTGTTGTTTTTTACCTTTGTTCCTAAGTCTTCTTCCTTTTCTTTTTCTTCTTCTTCTTCATCTCATTCCATGGAAGAAGTTAAGTTGAATTAGTATTCGTATACTAAAAATAAGAAAACTGTGTCCCTGCCTCAATGATACATTCCCTGCCTTCTAGCACTATAGTTCTGCCGCCTCGTCCTGCCTCCCTGTTATATGTTTAAGGCCGAGATTTTTCTCTCTTTTCTACTACTCCCAGTCCCACACGTCCTCTGCGTGTATTGAAACACACGAGACATTAATCAAGACAAGGAGAGGGTTTTGTCGGCTGCCCGGGATTGAACCCGTGACCAGCGTGACGGGAGAGCCACTACCATACCAGTTGGCCAAAGAGGTACCCCGCTGGCTGAGTGGGTTATGGGAGGCTTGCCCGTCAGGCCTAGTCGCTGCACTACATATGCATTAAAACAACACTGAAAACAATTACAATTATGAAGAAAAGAATGGAATTGACGGCATTCCCTCATCACATCTTAATTCTCCCTTCCAGTGCCTCCCTCATGTATTCCCTCCCTCTCCACACTGTAACAGGCAAGTGACAAGGGCCAGGAGGAGGAGGAATTAGTGATAAGGGAAGGCATGCCTGACACCACAAAACCTCAAAACTGCCAACTCTTTGAATAAGCTGAAAAATTAAAATACTGGAGCCTACATTATTCCCTCACCTCCTCTCCATCTCCTGGTTCCTTCCGTCCAGGAGAGAGCAGCGGAGTTCCTTGAGCAGGCCCTTCCACTTGTAAACCTGGGACTTCTTGGACGTGAGGCATCTTGGACAGCTCTGTGGTGAGGTGCTCAGGCTGGGGAGGAGGAGAAATGTGTAGGGAATGTGTTGGGGGAGGGAGGGGAGAGGGGAAGGGAGGAGGGGAAGGAGGAGAGAAGAGAAGTTAGCAAGATTTTACTGTATATTAACCAGACATGGGGCGACTACTTATATTATGTAATCGATTACGATTATGATTACTTCATATTTTCACGATTACGATTACAATTACAATAAAATTAGGTGTAATCAAGTACTATTACGATTACATGATGTATTAATCGTGACTACAATCATGACTACAGGAAGGACTGAAAGGTGAACTTGCAAATTTCACACATGTACCATGCTGAATATTTAATTGGTTGAATTACTATAGATATTTAGAGCACACACTTGCTGTACGAGAAACTATTAACTAAACTTTGATAATGTAATCACAAAAGTAATCACGATTACAGCTGTACTTTTATAATGTATTCGATTATGATTATGATTACTTAAAAAAATAAGAGGGTAATCGATTAAGATTACTTGAAAAACTGTAATCGATTGTAATTGATTACGATTACCCCATGTCTGATATTAACATGATTCATAACGCAGCATGACTAAGGTAAAGAAGAAGAGGGTATATTAATTAACATGATTCATAACGCAGCATGACTAAGGTAAAGAAGAAAAGGATATATTAATTAACATGATTCATAACGCAGCATGACTAAGGTAAAGAAGAAGAGGATATATTAATTAACATGATTCATAACGCAGCATGACTAAGGTAAAGAAGAAGAGGATATATTAATTAACATGATTCATAACGCAGCATGACTAAGGTAAAGAAGAAGAGGATATATTAATTAACATGATTCATAACGCAGCATGACTAAGGTAAAGAAGAAGAGGATATATTAATTAACATGATTCATAACGCAGCATGACTAAGGTAAAGAAGAAGAGGATATATTAATTAACATGATTCATAACGCAGCATGACTAAGGTAAAGAAGAAGAGGATATATTAATTAACAGGATTCAACAGCATGACTAAGGTAAAGAGGAAGAGGATATATTAATTAACATGATTCATAACGCAGCATGACTAAGGTAAAGAAGAAGAGGATATATTAATTAACATGATTCATAACGCAGCATGACTAAGGTAAAGAGGAAGAAGAAGAAGAAGAACAAGAAGAGGAACAAGACCAGGAGCATTATCCAGGGTCTGTAAAGCCTTTCTCTAAGCCTCCGCCCTGCACGCGGAGTTGTTGGTTGTGGCCACACGTCTCAGAGCCGGAGGGCTTCCTGGCCCTGCTGCCCCTCCATCTCCGGGGCCAGGCTCTGGAGCTTCTTCTCAGCCTACTGGAGGGATCTGAGGGGAGGAAAAAGGAAATCAATCAAAGTTCTTCCTCACTAAAGATGTCACTTAATATGAACTAAATACTGGCAGCCTCTTTGCTATTTTTTGCCTTCATTAAATTCCTGGAGGGTCTGAGAGGAGGAAAAAGGAGTATGAGTAACAGCAAAGGCACAGCTCTGCCTCACCATAAGATGTCATTTACAGCAACTAAAAACACTGCGGCCAGCTTCCTAACTATTTCTGGCCTTTGTTGAATGATTCCTGGAGGGTCTGGGAGGAGGGAGGGGAGAAGGGGCAGAGGGAAAGGAGGAAAGAAGGAACAGGAGAGAAGGAGGAAAGAAGGGAAGGAGTGGCAAAATCACAGCTCTTCCTCACCAATAGATGTCATTTATACCAACTAAAAAATGCTGGCAGGTTCCTAACTATTTCTTGCCCCCGACATATTTCTGATGCTGGCAGGGTCCTACTATTTCTTGCCCATGACATATTTCTGATGCTGGCAGGTTCCTAACTATTTCTTGCCCCTGACATATTTCTGAAGTGTTCTGAGGGGAGGAAAAAGGTGACAGGAGCACTGGAGAAAGTGAAGCTCTTCCTTACTAAAAGATGTTGATTAATAATAACAAAAAAAATCATTGGCAGCTTCTATGTTATTTCCTGCCTCTGTTAAATTGGTAGGGAGGAGGAAGGTGTGTGTGTGTGTGTGTGTGTGTGTGTGTGTGTGTGTGTGTGTGTGTGTGTGTGTGTGTGTGGCTGGAGGGAGGCAGCTATTAGCAAGTTCAGAACAGCAGTGACTATGAAATTAAGGCATAGAAGATAGGAATTAAAGAAGAATGAGTGTGGTGGCAGTGACTTAGAGAGGACTGAGTGAAGCAAATGGCAGTCAGGACAAAATGCAGAAATAAGGAAGGACAAGTATTTCAGAGTTTACCAGGGAAAGGGATGGAAAAAAGTGATGATTTTGGTTAACTCAGGCATTAGGAAGTTAAATAGCAGAGGAATGAGCTTGAGCAGAAAGCCTCGGGCACTGCAGAAGGCTGGAAGGAAGCAGCTGTTAGCAAGTTCTGAACAGCAGTGACTATGAAATGATGGCACAGAAGACAGCACAGGAAGGGAAGAATTTGAGTGTGGTGACAGGGACTTAGGAAGATGATTTAGGACAGATTGTAAATGCTTCATGTGGAAGAGTGCAACAGCTGAGTATTGTAAAGGATAGGGAAAAGTTGCGTGAAAGGCTGCGTCAAGTTGGCAGATGATGAAGTTAAGGTCCATATTGTCAAACTCCTCACAGGCTTGCTCCATCTATTTCAAAAGGCTCTCGCAGAGGTTGTCGGGGTCTCCATGGGCGGTTTCCTGAGCCTGGCGGTAGTTTTGCATGGCTTCTGTGCCTTGAAGGAGAAAACACCCAAGACAACCCAGTTACTCTTCCCTGTGGGCTTGGGAAATAGGCACAGTGGGAGCCTGTTAGGAAGACAGGGACACAGAGATACAGACAAACAGAGATGCAGGCTGATGCTGCTGATAGTTTCACACGGCTGCTGCACCCTGAATGGAAAAACACCACCCAGGAAAACACGGTTAACCTTCTCTGTGGCCTTGGGGAATGGTAACAGTGGGAGCCTGATATGCTTAGGACCATAGGCTGACTTACAGCGCCTCATTTTGGGTGTTGATGACATAGAATTTCTCTCTCTCTCTCACACAAACACACACAAACACAAACACACACACACACACACACACACACTTACACTAGAGTGAAAAACAGTATGCACATGGAGGAGGAGGTGGAGGAAGAAGAGGAGGAAGAGTAAAAAGAAAAGGTAAAAAATTGATAATATTAACTTTAAAAATATATCATTCATGTAAAAGTTAACCTAAATTCAGCCTTTAAAATTGCAACAATCCTGCCACACATCAGTGCACTCATGTTATATCAGGTGTTCTCTTCACAGTGTCCTCATGATATCAGGCTGTGTGGTGGACCGTCCCTT
>NW_026111521.1:1395000-1432500 GCF_024679095.1 Eriocheir sinensis
TATATAATTTTTCCCTTTTTTCCTCCCCTCTTTTCCTCCCCTCTCTGTCCCCCCGCGCCACAAAATTACTCGCCTTTTACACTCGACATCCCTCCTCCTCCTCCTCCTCCTCCTCGTCGTCAGCAAGCAAACACTCAACGTCCCCTTCTCCTCCTCCTCCTCCTCCTCCTTCCCCCTTGTTTCCTCTCCAACACTTCTCTCTCTCTCCCCTCTCTCTCTCTCTCTCTCTCTCTCTCTCTCTCTCTCTCTCTCTCTCTCTCTCTCTCTCTCTCTCTCTCTCTCTCTCTCTCTCTCTCTCTCTCTCTCTCTCTCTCTCTCTCTCTCTCTCACACACACACAAACACACCATGCAGGAAACTGAGCCTTGGCAGCAGTGGGGGCAGGCTCTGCCAGGCAAGGCGGCGGCCGCCACCAGCTTATTTTGTTGTAACTGCCGCCGCCTCGTTCACCGTGACTTTGTCAAACATTTACAAAACAAATGAAGACAAAATTAGTGAGCACAATGTTCCCTAAAACCTGCAGCAGCACAACATCCGACGCACCGTGCTCGGCACCTGCGTCGTGCTGGCCGCCGACAGCGGCGCCAGCGGCGGGGCTCGGCCCCGCAAGGTGACCATCACCCTTTGCCGGCGTCGGGGGTGCTGGCGAGCCCTCAGCTCGCGGAAGGTGGCCGCCTTCGCCTTCCCGGAGGCGTCCGGCCCCACCTCCGTCACTGCCCCGCTGGACCTGGAGTACCTCTTCAGGTGCAGCGGGAAACCAGACGCCGAAGCCACGCAGATCAAGATCTGTGTGGCGTACCGCCGCGGTGCAACTCGCAAGGCCCGCGTTAGCCTGGAGGAGTTCCTGGAGGCGCTGCTGGACGGAGGGCGACCTGGCAGCTTCTACTTGTACATCTATGAAGACAAAGTCGGCCTCCAGCAAGCCAGTCAGCAGTTCCAGGCCCTTCCCACAACATGGCCACTGGAACAGAAACCCGACAAGGGAAAGAAGGCCATGTATACTGAAGGAAACACCGCCAATGATGAAGACACCTACAACGAATGGAAAGTTTACCTAGAAAAGGTGTTTGCGGTGGAAGATCATGACGATGACACTTACAATGACGATGACACCTACAATGACGATGACACCTACAATGATGAAGACACCTACAACGAATGGAAAGTTTACCTAGAAAAGGTGTTTGCGGTGGAAGATCATGACGATGACACTTACAATGACGATGACACTTACAATGACGATGACACCTACAATGAACGGAAGGATCTCCCGGAAAGGGTGCTTACGGTGAAAGATAAAGACTTTGGCGAGGCGGCGCACGAGGTTGTGGAAGCCTCTGATGTCGAAGCAACAGAAGAGGAGGAAGCCTCAAATGTTTCTGCCGCGAAAGAGGAAGAAGAAGAAGCCTCTGATGCTGGTGACGCAGAAGAGAAAGAAGCCTCTGATGTTCCTGCCGCAGAGGATGAAGAAGCCTCTGATGTCGGTGCCGCAGAGGATGAAGATGCCTCTGATGTCAGTGCCGAAGGAGAGGAGAAAGCCTCTGATGTTACCGCCGTAGAGGAAGAAGAAACCTCTGATGTTCCTGCCGCTGAAGAGGAAGAAGCCTCTGATGTTACCGCCGCAGAGGAGGAAGAAACCTCTGATGTCGGTGCCGCTGAAGAAGAAGCCTCTGATGTTACCGCCGCAGAGGAAGAAACCTCTGATGTCGGTGCCGCTGAAGAGGAAGAAGCCTCTGATGTTCCTGCCGTAGAAAAGGAAGAAGCCTCTGATGTTCCTGCCGCAGAGGAGGAAAAAGCCACTGATGTCGGTGCCACAAGAGAGGAAGAAGCCTCTGATGTTCCTGCCGTAGAAAAGGAAGAAGCCTCTGATGTTCCTGCCGCAGAGGAGGAAAAAGCCACTGATGTCGGTGCCACAAGAGAGGAGGAAGCCTTTGACGTCGGTGCCGCAGAAGAGGAGGCACCACTGCACAGAGAAGCCTCTCGGGGCGAAGTCCATTCACCAGTGACCGTCCCTGCCGCCCCCGCCACAGCTTCCCTCGCCTACCGCAGCCTCACCGTGGCGCAGAGATTCATCTCCCGCCTCGCAGGACCCGGTGACCGCCAGCTGGAGGACCTGCGGCGGAGCCACGGCGTCAGCATCGTGCGGGTCAGGCGAACCCTGCACATCAAGGGCGACAGGGACGCTGTGCTGCGGTGCCACCGCGACATACGCGACGAGATCGCCGAGTGGCGGAGGCGCGAGGCCGCTGAGGCTCAGTAAGCGAGCCACAGACATGACTGTGACCCGTGACGGCCGCCTTAGCACCATGTTTCTTAGCATTTCTTATCATTTCTTGTCTTTCTTATCAATCTAGATATTCTGTTGTTGTTGTTGTTGTTGTTGCTGTTGTTGTTATCATAGCACCTCCCCTGCAAGATCACAACAGATCACTCGGTTCTGTTGAGTCATCGTGAGCCGGTTTCGAGTTTCGGGTGAAGGCGCTGAATGGAGCAGCTCAGATCCAGGATGAACTAGACAGAGTGTATGACTGGGTGGGGAGGTGGTAGATAACATAAGAACATAAGAAGAACGTAGGAGTCTGCAAGAGGCTGGTAGGCCTGTACAAGGTAGCTCCTGTGAACCTAAGCTCCTGTGAATCTTACCCCACCTAATATCACTGTCCATGAATTTATCTAAGCTATTTTTGAATGTGACTATCGTACTGACACTCACCTCATGACTGCCCAGCCTGTTCCACTCATCCACCACTCTATTAGAAAACCAATTTTTGCCCATGTCCCTGTTGAATCTACATTTATCCAGTTTAAAACCATTACTTCGTGTCCTACTCGGTTCTCTTACCATCGAAACCTTATTAATATCCCCCTTATTGAAGCCTTTCTTTCATTTATAAACCTCTATCAAGTCATCCTGGCACTGTCCGCCTTTCTAGAGTTTAACAGTTTGAGTCTTTCTTCGTATGGCAAGTTTCTTAACCCGTGAATTATCTTAGTCATCCTTCTCTGTACCGATTCTAACAATATGATACTCATTCTGTAGTAAGTTGACCAGAACTGAACCACAAAACAAGAAACACACACACAAGGAAGAATAATGATGGTGGTGATGGTGGTGGTGATTATAATGAAGATAAAGAGGAAGCAGAAGATGATGAGGATAATTATGATGCTGAGGATGATGGAAGAGGAGGAAGTGGAGGTGGAGGAGGCGGAGGAGTAGGTGGAGAAGGAGGAAGAGGAGGAAGAGGAGAAGGAGGAGGAGGAGGTGAGCACAATAGTCCCATCACTTTCCTTTTCAACCTCCTCTTCCTCTTCCTCTTCCTCTTCCTTCTCCCTGCGGTCAGCGTCCTCTTGAGCGTTTGCATTTTCCTCTGAAGTTCGGGTAGAGAATATTTTTTTAACTAAACGTATATGAGAAAAAAGGTGGATTTTTTTCCTTCCAGCAACAACACAAAGAATAGATAGATTTTTCAGGTCATAAACAACTTATTAGTTTAAAGGCATGGAACGGATGGTTGCAGAACATGAATAATTTAGTTAAGTCATCGTGTCTAAAGCAAATCTTCGGTACTCGCGTGCTGCCATCCAGACGTCTGTTGCCTATCTCATTGATTTGAATGAATTGAATGACCTCTCGCGTGTTATAAGAATGATTTCCTTTCGTAAAATTGGTTAGTTTCTATTTTATGATCACATAAAATATTATTATCGCGGGTATTATTTTAATCATTGTTATTATTATTATTATTATTATTATTATTATTATTATTATTATTATTATTATTATTATTATTATTATTATTATTATTATTATTATTATTATTAGTGGTGGTAGTAGTGGTAGTAGTAGTAGTAGTAGTGGTAGTACTGGGAGAAGTTGTAGTAGTAGTAGCAGTAATAGTAGCAGTAGTAGTAGTAGCAGCAGTAGTAGTAGTAGCAGAAAGGTACAAGACAATAGGAGGGGGGGGGAGACATGCGATAGACCGCGTCCCGCCCGCCGCCACAGACAAATTTTCAGTCATCGCCGAGTGTCCTCAGACTACCCACATGCCGTCCTGAAGACCACCTATCAACCAGGACTCAAGATTGGGGGGGGGGGGTCGTGTTGCCACCAGTGTCTTGTGTTCGTGTGGTTGGAATGCTGGTTGTTCTGCTCTTGGTCAGTTTGTTCATCTATTCTTCGTCTTCGTTTTGTCCTGTCTTGCGTTGTTTCTTCTTACTATTTTAATTCGTTTCTTTTTTGGGGGGTTGGTCTGCATCTTTGGTCCTTTATATTCCTTCTTTCTTTTGCTTTTACCTCCGCCTTTTTTGTCCCTCTATTCATTATTTCTTTTCTGTTTTTCTCATTTGTCCCTATAAAAAGTTACCCTTCAAATATTGTAGTTAGCTCTGCATCTCTCTCTCTCTCTCTCTCTCTCTCTCTCTCTCTCTCTCTCTCTCTCTCTCTCTCTCTCTCTCTCTCTCTCTCTCTCTCTCTCTCTCTCTCTCTCTCTCTCTCTCTCTCTCTCTCTCTCTCTCTCTCTCTCTCTCTCTCTCTCTCTCTCTCTCTCTCCCTGACCTACAGTGCCTTTCAAGTGTTTGCAGACTTTGCCAGTTCTAGCATTCTGTCCAACACACTCCTGGACTTAGTGGCACCAGTGAGATATACTTTTGCCACTCTACAACCATGGATTCCTCTGCAATAAAGCTGCTACTGGACTCACAGAACCAAGCCTTTCGGAGCGCTCTGGATATTGTTGTGGAGCAGTTTAAGGCACGAGTAAGTAGTTTGGAGTCAAGGATACAAGAGCTAACAAGAAGTTTAGAGTTTACTCAAGCTGAAGTACTCGACTTAAAAGAAGATCTGAAAGCGGTACGCAAGTCAAACTCTGATAAAGAAACAACAGTCAATGATCTCAAGGGATGTGCAAAGGAGCTTGTTCAGCGTCTCAACTATCAAGACGACTACAGCCGTCATAATAATTTGCGCATCACCGGCCTTAACGAAACAGCCGGTGAATCATGGGAACAGACTGATGCCCTCGTGTCATCCCTCTTGCAAAACAAGTTGGAACTTCCACCCATGGACCTAGAACGAGCGCACAGGGTCGGCACTGTTGGTTGGCCGTACTCACGAACAATAATTGCCCGATTTGAAAGATTCCAAGACCGTGAAGCAGTGATGCGTAATACAAGGAAATTGAAAGGCTCTGGCGTGTTCATCAATGAAGATCTCTGTCCTGCCTCACAGGAGGTGAAGAGAAGTCAAATGCCAGCCTTCAAACAAGCAAGATCTGAAGGAAAGATAGCCTTCTTCAAGCACACCAAACTCATCATCAAGGACAAGAGGTGAAGCTTCAGTCGGCGGAGCGACATCTAGTGGTGCTGCTGACCTGACCCTTGGTAGTAACCCTGCCCGAACAACCAGTCGTGAGCTGTCCGGGGCTGGTGGACGTGGTGGTGGTGGATCTTCACCTGCTGCTGCTGCCGTGGACCTCACTGCACTTGCCGCAGTGGGCCTTGGTGCTCAGCCGGCTGGTGACATGGCTCCGCTTCCTGGTGCTACTGGGGAGGCGGGCCGTGAGGGCGCTCGTGCTGGCACTGACAAAACGCGTCCTGCTGGTGTTGGGGCGTCTGGTGTGGGCAAGAAGGCTTCGACTCCACGGGACTCGACGCCACACGCACTTCAACTACAGAAAAACCTCAGAAGTAAGCACAAGAAGTAGATCAACAGGTATCTATACAGTAGCTCTGTTCTACTGACGTGTCCAGTAAATATCATCCATTGTTAATGGAACAAGAGGTATTTCCTCTCCACAACTTAAATAACTTTGCTCTTGCTAGTCTCTTAAATGACAATGTCCTTCACAATTTCCCACTACATGTTTTAGATAAAATGACCTACAAGCCTTTTTTATATCTTGATGGTGACCGTGCTTCAGATAATCTCTCCATTCAATATAATATTAGTGAACCTACCAGCAATTACTTGTTCAGTGACAATATTATTAGTTCTCCTGACTCTCTTTTAATTTGTTTGCCCTCAACATCAGTAGCGTTCCTCTTCACCTGGAAAGTTGCTTGGATCAGTGTATCAACACTAGTAACTGTGTGTATGATGTGTTAGGCTTCTGCGAAACTCGCCTTAGTGATGCATTGTGTGAAATTTATTCCATTGATGGTTATAATATTTATTTTAATAATGAGAATACGCACGGTGGTGGTGTTGCCATTTATATCAAGAAAACATTTCAAGTCCGCCAAATTTGTAATGTCTCTCTTCAACTCCAACATCTGGAATCATTATTTTTAGAAACTATACAACCTAACAAGTTTATCGTTGGTATGATCTATAGACCACCGAATTCTAATACAGATGACTTTCTTGCATCTATGACTGATATTATTAGTATTGTATCCAGGTCTAAATTACCAGTTTACATCATGGGTGACTTCAACATTAATATTCTAAATCATGGTGAAAAAAGTTCTCAAAACTTGGTTAATTTATTTCACAGTTACTGCTATTTCTCCTCAATAAATAAACCTACACGTGTAACTAGAAACTCGGCAACAATAATTGATCACATCAGGACCAACAATTTTGATTATTATTTAACAAGCGGTATTATGTATAACTCAATTAGTGATCGTTTCCCTATTGTTAGTTCATTTTCATTAAACAACACTGTCTACTCACCTAGTACTGTTAATACTATAACCAGAAGAAATCTTTCCAATGAAAACATAAGTGCATCTAAAGCTGATTTAATTAACATTAACTGGAATTCAAATGCCTGTGATTATGGAGTAAATTATTTGTTTGACTGGTACATAACGAAATCTACTGATCTGTATCATAAGCACTTCCCGTTGGAGACATTAACAATTAAAGAAAAGCATATAGGCAAACCTTATATCACTTCTGCCATTAAGAATTCAATTAAACATCGTAACAAACTTCAAAAACTGTATGCCAAGTGGCCCCTTACTTATGAAAACGCCTTTAAATCATATAGAAATAAATTAACAACGACCATAAGAACTGCCAAAGCAAATTACTAGGTATAAAAACAAATTGTCAAGTGCAGCAGGGGACTCCAAAAAGACCTGGTCTACTATAAAATAGTCTACTCGGTAAAAAACAAGTGAAACTTCCTTCATCTTTTTTATTCAATGGTGATACCGTAACAGATTCTTTTAATATAGCGAACGCTTTCAATAACTATTTCAGTAATATTGGCAACACGTTAGCCACGAACATCCCAGAGACCCAAACACCTTTTACCACTTATCTCCCCGAATCGGTTCCATTTTCTTTCTACTTACGACCCACTACACTACCAGAAGTTAAGTCTGTCATTCTTAATATAAAAGTCTCTTCCCCGGGACATGATGACATTAGTATTAAAATAATTAAGGAATGTTGTGACCTAGTTTCTCCCTTTTTAGTTTATATAATTAATACATCTTTTAAAGAAGGCTCTTTTTCAAGTCACCTGCAGATGGCACGTGTTGTTCCAATCTTTAAGAAGGGAGACTCTTCATTACCACTTAATTACAGACCTATTTCCATCTTACCAGCTTTAGCAAAATTTTTGAAAAAATGATGTCAGTAAGACTAATGAACTACCTGTCCAAACACTCACTCCTCACCTCCGTTCAGTATGGCTTCCGTCCTAAGTATTCTACTGAATTAGCACTTCACCATCTATGTCAAAATATTTACAATGCTTTGGATGCAAAAATGTTCCAGATAACTGTTCTGTGATCTCACTAAAGCTTTTGACACCATTTCTCATAACATTCTACTAGATAAATTGTTTGTTTATGGAATTCGTGGCAATGCGCATAATTGGTTCAAAAGTTACTTAGCACACAGGAAACTATGTACATCGTTTAACAATGTGTCATCGCCATATACAGATACTGCATGTGGTGTGCCCCAGGGATCAATTCTTGGCCCGATTCTTTTCTTAATTTATATCAATGACATAATTCATAGCAGCAATAAACTAAAATTCCTTTTATTTGCCGACGATACCACAATTTTCATTCAAGGACATGATCTTGAAGATATAACAAACACTTTAAATACTGAGCTTATCAATGTATCAAATTGGATCATGAGTAATAAATTAACATTAAATATTAACATAACTAAGTTCATGATTTCTAGTCCACTCACGACTCAGCCAGTTCATACATCAATAAAAATTAATAATTTTGCATTAAATGTAGTTACTGATTTTAAATTTTTAGGTATAACTATCGATAATAAATTAAAATGGAAACAACACATTGACATGGTAAAATCAAAGGTAGCCCTGCTAACGGGCGTAATATACAGACTAAGAGATTGTTTGAACCAAAACTCTTTACGGCAAATTTATTTATCTCTAATATATCCGCACCTTCTATACTGTTGTGCCATATGGGGAGGCGCCTATAACACCTTCATCGACAGCCTGATTATTTCACAAAAAAAACTCTTACGTGTTATGTTCTTTAAAGATCGGTATGCTCATACAAACTGTATTTTTAGAGATTTTAGGTTGTTAAAGCTTCCCGATATTATATACCTTCAAACTAACTTATTTGTACACAAAGCTCTTCACTCTTTCCCTGTATACCCTGGCTTTACTGTGATGCCCCGCTCTGTGCCCCGTAGAACTCATCAATTGCGTCCACCGTTATGCAGGACCACACACGCCCAGCAGAGTGTTCTGTCACGGGGATCAAAAAGCTGGAATAACTTGCCTCAGTCCCTTCTAAATAATGATAGTCTAGTCTCATTTAAAAGAAAGTTATTTTCATTGTTACATGGTAATTATACTTAATATTTTTCAGTGAAATATATACCTTAACTACCTCACATTAAGGCATGTTAAAGAGTGCTTGCTATGCTTTCCCCCTATCCTTCTCCTTCCCCCTTTCCCTCCCTTCTCTACTGCTGCTACCACTACCACTACTACTACTACTACTACTACTACTACTACTACTACTACTACTAGAATATGTAATAGTAATGTTCAGGATCAGTATCACTATTATAATTTTATTATCACTATTATTATTATTATTATTATTATTATTATTATTATTATTATTATTATTATTATTATTATTATTATTATTATTATTATTATTATTATTATTATTATTATTATTATTATTATTATTATTATTATTATGCGTTACTACTGTCACTATTATCATGTTTATCATTATTATCATGTCTATCATTATTATCATGTCTATCATTATTATCATGTCTATCATTATTATCATGTCTATCATTATTATCATGTCTATCATTATTATCATGTCTATCATTATTATCATGTCTATCATTATTATCATGTCTATCATTATTATCATGTCTATCATTATTATCATGTCTATCATTATTATCATGTCTATCATTATTATCATGTCTATCATTATTATCATGTCTATCATTATTATCATGTCTATCATTATTATCATGTCTCATTATTATCATGTCTGTCATTATTATTATTATATTTTTTTATTGTCATTATCATTATTATTAGTAATATTGTTATGAAACTATTATTACTGTTAGTAGTATTTTTGTTGCTATTGTTATTGTTATTATTAGTATTAGTATTATCACTTTGTTCTGTTAATCAGGAACAAAAGCCTATTTTCATTAATTTTGTATTGGGGTGCACATGTATATAGTATGCATTCTGAGTTAGCCATACTTCATTTTTTTGCAATCTTTAATATATTTTTGAGAGACCTTGTCGCACCTGTTATGCTCACTTATATATAAATATATATAACATGCAGTCCATAAGAGAGCTACGGCTCAATGGACTAGTGGCTTTTAAAGACAATGTGTAAAATAATCTATGTAACTACCTTGAGGCCAATAAATCAATCAATCAATCAATCAATCAATCTTCCTCTCTTTACTGTCCTCTATGTCTTTCCTCCATTTCATTTCCTCTTCCGTTTCTCCTTCTCGTCTTTCTTCCTTTTCTATTTCTTTTTTTATCATTTACTCCTCATGCCTCACTTCCCTTCCTCCTTTCCTCTCCTCTTTCTCTCATTTTCTCTTCTTCTGTTTGCTTGTTTTTTTTATTATTTCCTTTCCTTTCCCTTCCTTTTCTTCTCTTCCACTACGTTTCCTCTCCTTTCCTTTCTTTTCCTTCTCTTATTTCCTTTCCTTTCCCTTCCTTTTCTTCTTTCACCTCGTTTCCTCTTCTTTTCTCTCTTTTCTCTCTCTTTTTTTCCTTTCCTTTCCCTTCCTTTTCTTCTCTTTCATTTCGTTTCCTCTCCTTTTCTTTCTTTTCCTCCTCTTATTTCCTTTACTTTTCTTTCCTTTTTCTCTCCTTCACTTCGTTTTCTCTCCATTTCTTTCTCTTCCTTCTCTTATTTCCTTTCCTTTCCCTTCCTTTTCCTCTCCTTCACTTCGTTTTCTCTCCTTTTCTTTCTCTTCCTTCTCTTTTTCCTTTCCTTTCCCCTCCTTTTCTTCTCTTTCATTTCGTTTCCACTCCTTTTCTTTCTTGTCCTCCTCTTATTTCCTTTATTTTTCTTTCCTTTTCCTCTCCTTCACCTCGTTTTCTCTCCTTTTCTTTCTCCTCCTCCTCTTATTTCCTTTCCTTTCCTCTCCTTTCTTTTCTTTTCCCCTCTTGTTTCGTCTTCCTTCCTTCCTTCCCTGCTTGTTCTTTCTTTTCCTACTTCCTCATTCCTTTAGTGTTCTTTCTTTCTCCTTTCCCGTCTTCTCTCTCTCTCTCTCTCTCTCTCTCTCTCTCTCTCTCTCTCTCTCTCTCTCTCTCTCTCTCTCTCTCTCTCTCTCTCTCTCTCTCTCTCTCTCTCTCTCTCTCTCTCTCTCTCTCTCTCTCTCTCTCTCGTTCTCTTTTTCTCGTTCTCTTTTTTGTTCTTTTCTCGTTCTTTTCATTTTTCTTTTTTCAGTTTTCTTTTCTAAGTTTTCTTTTTTTCGTTCTCTCTTGTTCTCTTTCATTCTCTTTTGTTCTCTTTTTCCTCTTTCATTCTCTCTCCCTCTTCCCCCTCTCTCCCTCCTCCTCCCCCTCCCACCCCCTCCCTCTCCCTCACTCCTGGCACGGTGAAAAAGCCAGGCCAGGAGGGGTCGCGCCACGTCACCTCAAGTTTAAATGAGTTTCTTGGCTCCGGACGAAAGTAATTGCAATAACAGGTGGCGAGTGACAAGCTGTGATTATGTGGCGCTGGGAAATTCCTCTAACCCCTCCCTTTTTACTCCTTTGCCTCCTCCTCCTCCTCCTCCTCCTCCTCTTCCTCTTCCTTCCTCGTTTAAGAAAGGTGGAGAAGATTGGGTGGAAAGGTAGGTGCGTAGATGAGGAGGCGAGGAAGAGGGTAAAGAGAAAGGCAGATAAGAGATTTGGAATGTAGAATGAAGTCTGATTATGTTGAGGGTGAGAAATTCCTCCTACTAACCCTTCCCTTCCTACTCCTTGCCTCCACCTCCTCCTCCTCCTTGCCTCCTCTTCCTCTTCCTCCCTTGTTTGAGAAAGGTGGAGAGCCAGATGGTAAGATGCGTGGATGAGGAGGAAGGTGAATAGATTTTTTTTTTTTTTTTTTACAGCTAAGGAGACAGCTCAAGGGCGTAAAGAAAAAAAAAGAAAAAAAGGCCCGCAACACACTGCACCCCAACAGAGGTTAAAGGTTTGTCCAAAATCAGTGGTTAATTTCGGGAGGTTAGGTGTCCTGATACCCTCCTCTTGAAAGAGTTCAAGTCGTAGGCAGGAGGAAATACAGATGAAGGAAGATTGTTCCAGAGTTTACCAGCGTGAGGGATGAAAGAGTGAAGATGCTGGTTAACTCTTGCATAAGGGGTTTGGACAGTATAGGGATGAGCATGAGTAGAAAGTCGAGTGCAGCGGGGCCGCGGGAGGGGGGGAGGCATGCAGTTAGCAAGTTCAGAAGAGCAGTTGTAGCAGTCACCGCTCAAATTCCGTGTTCCTTCCCCTCAGTGACAAGAAAATGGGGGAGAGCAGAAGATTCTCAGTTCTCAGTGTTGTTCATCAATGTCCATCGTCACTGTGTCTGCTCTGTCTCTGTCTTCGTCTTTTCATAACTACGTTTACCTTTGACTGTCCGTTTGTCTCTCCGTGTCGTTCTCTTGTTGTGTGTTCACACACATTCCACACACACCAACACAAAACACAAAACACACACACAAACACACACAACAAACACACAAACCAAACAAACTCCTATCCTAGTCTGTGTGTTTGTCTAATGTTGTAAGCTGATAAAGTAAAAGTAACCCTGGTAACCGTAACTTTCTTTAAACTATAACCGACCTCGCTACCACCAACACAGTCAGCGTGGAAATATCGATAAAAGATAGAAAGAGAGGCAACATTGCGGCGGAATTTAAGAGGTAGAAGACTATCAGTATGAGGAGGAGAGCTGATGAGACGAAGAGCCTTAGCCTCCACTCTGTCCAGAAGTGCTGGGTGGAGTGGGCCCCCCCACATGAGATGCATACTCCATACGAGGGCGGACAAGGCCCTTGTATATGGACAACAACTGTGCAGGGAGAAGCACTGACGGAGACGGTACAGAACGCCCAGCCTCGAGGAAGCTGATTTAGTAAGAGATGAGATATGAAGTTTCCAGTTAAGATTTTGAGTTAAGGATAGACCGAGGATGTTTAGTGTTGAGGAAGGTGATAGCTGGGTGTTGCCAAAGAATAGGGGATAGCTGTTTGGAAGATTGTGTCGAGTGGATAGGTGGAGAAACTGTGTTTTTGAGGCGTTGAAGGACACCAGGTTCTTCTTGCCCCAATCGGAAATAATAGTAAGGTCTGAGGCTAAGCGTTCTGCAGCCTCCAGCCTTGAGTCGTTAAGTTCCTGAAGGGTGGGTCTTCTATTAAAAGAAGTTGAATAATGCAGAGTGGAATCATCGGCGTAGGAATGGATAGGACAGTTCGTTTTGGAAAGAAGATCATCAATGAACAACAGAAAAAGAGTGGGAGATAGGACAGAACCCTGTGGGACACCACTGTTAATAGATTTAGGGGAAGAACAGTGACCGTCTACCACGGCAGAAATAGAACGGTCAGAAGGAAACTAGAGATAAAGGTACAGAGAGAAGGATAGAAACCGTAGGAGGTAGTTTAGAAAGCAAAGATTTGTGCCAGACCCTATCAAAAGCTTTTGATATGTCCAGCGCAATAGCAAAAGTTTCACCGAAACGGCTAGAGAGGATGACCAAGAGTCAGTTAAGAAGGCTAGGAGATCACCAGTAGAACGCCCCTTGCGGAACCCATACTGGCGATCAGATAGAAGGTCAGAAGTGGAAAGGTGCTTTTGAATCTTCCGGTTAAGGATTGATTCAAAAGCTTTAGATAGACAAGAAAGTAAAGCAACAGGACGGTAGTTTGAGGGATTGGAGCGGTCACCCTTCTTAGGTACAGGCTGTATGAAGGCATACTTCCAGCAAGAAGGAAAGGTAGATGTTGACAGGCAGAGGCGAAAGAGTTTGACCAGGCAGGGTGACAGCACGGAGGCACAGTTTTTAAGGACAATAGGAGGCACTCCATCAGGTCCATAAGCCTTCTGAGGATTGAGGCCAGAGAGGCATAGAAAACATCATTTTGAAGAATCTTTATAACAGGCATAAAGGAGTCAGAGGGGGGATGAGTAGGAGGAATATGCCCAGAATCGTCCAGAGTGGAGTTTTTAGAAAAAAGTTTGAGAGAAGAGTTCAGCCTTAGAGATAGATAAGAGATTTGGATAGGAAAATGAGGTAAGATTATTTTGGGCCGGGAAATTTCTACTGCCTGAACCTTCCTACCCTTTGCCTTCTCCTCCTCCTCCTCTTCTTCCTCCTCCCTCGTTCAAGAAAGATGGAGAGAACTGAGTGGAAGGAAAGGTAGGGAAAGGTAAGGAAGAAGGTAAATGAATGGTAGATTTGAGATTTGGATAGTAAAATGACAAGTGATTCGCATCCTCCTCCTCCCTTGTTTAAGAAAGGTGAAGATTGGGTGGAAAGGTAGATATGTAGGTAGATGAAGAACCAGGTATTGGAAAGGTAAAATAGTAGAGAGAAAGTTAGTAGAGAAAGAGATAGGTAAGATAGTTGATGAAAAGTAGAAAGAAGGAAAAAGGTAAAGAAAAAGATAGATAAGAGATTTGGATGTTAGAATGAGTAGGAGAAAAAGGAAGGAAATGAAGAGAATGATAGAAAAAGAGATTTGGGCAGCACGAAGATAAACTAGGAGGATGAAGAGAAAATAAATAACGAGATTTGGATAGTGGAATATGAGGTAGAAAGAGTGAAGAAGGAGAGGAAAAAGATACATAGAGGGATTTGGATAGTAAAAATGAATAGTAAAATGAGAATGAATTAGAATGATGATAAAAGAGTAGAATGAGCAGATAGATACGTGACTGAAGAAATGTATAGGTAGATAGATAGTTGGATAGATGAATAGAAAAGCTGATAAGGGTTACACAGATAGATAGATAACTAGATGAATGTAAACAGATAAGAGAACACGTAGATTACAGGTGTGAACTGAATGAAAAATGAATGGAAAAAAATGAAAAAGAAAGAAATGAAAAATGAAAAACGAAGTGAACTGAATGAAAAAAAAAAAATGCAGTGAATGAATAATGGACTAGATGAAAAATTAAAAATGTGAAAAATGATCTGAATGAAAAAAAAAAGAATGAAAAATATAAAAAAGAAATGAGAATAAAGTAAGTGAAAAATGAATGAAAAATTAAAAAAATGAATGAAAATGAAAAAAATGAGAAATGAAGTGCATGAAAAATAAAAACAATTAATGAAAGTGAAAAAATTAATGAAAAATACAAAAAATGAATAAAAATGAAAAAAATTAATGGAAAATGAAAAAAAATGAATTAAAAATGAAGTGATTGAAAACTTAAGTGAATGAAAAATGAACTGCATGAAAAATAAATGAAGGTAGATAAAAACGTGATTGGAAAAGTATATAAATAGAGAGTCAAATAAACGAATATAAAAAGGATAAAGGTTAATAAAAGCTAACTAGATAGATAAATAAACGAACTTAACAGGCTAATCTATCCATAAATTCAATACAAAAATGATAGCTTGATAAACAGATAGAGGCAGACTGATAGATAGATATGGATAGATAAATCAGTAAACACATGAAGGTTATTACACACGAATATTTATGTATGCATGAATGAATGTTGGTGAGTGAATGCAATACGTGTTCATGGATGCTTGTATACACACACACAGACAGACAGACAGACAGACAGACAGACAGGCAGTGACCAACAAACAGACAGATTAACAGAAAAACGGACAGAGAAAATGATACAAAAACGCTAACAGAAATATAAACAAATAGACAAACTAACAGACAGACAGACACAGAAAAAACAGACACAAGGACAAAATGCATAAAAACACATACAAACACACAAAAAGATGGAAAAATAGATTGACTAACCAACATACATAGATACAGACACACAGACAGACAGAGAGACAGACAGACAGACAGACAGACACAGACACACACACACACACACACACACACACACACACACACACACACACACACACACACACACACACACACACACACACACACACACACACACACACACACACACAGGTTTTGCACTGGGCTAAAAAAAACATAAAACGTTAAATGTTTGGCCTAAAAAGTTTTGAAACATTAATTTGCAAAAGTTGTTGTTGACTAAGAGCACCTGATTAGCATTCTCTCTCTCTCTCTCTCTCTCTCTCTCTCTCTCTCTCTCTCTCTCTCTCTCTCTCTCTCTCTCTCTCTCTCTCTCTCTCTCTCTCTCTCTCTCTCTCTCTCTCTCTCTCTCTCTCTCTCTCTCTCTCTCTCTCTCTCTCTCTCATAAATTTCCTTCTATTTGTTTATTTAATCTTGTTCTTCCTCCTCCTCCTCTTCCTCCTCCTCCTCCTCCTCCTCTCTTTCTCCTTCTCTTACTCTTTCTCTTTTTTTCTTTTCTTTTCCTCTTTCTCTCTTTCTTTTTCTCCTCTCTCTTCTCATTCAGTTTCTTCTCTTTTTTTTTCTTTCACTTTCTCTTCCTCTTCCTCATCTTCATCATCATCATCTGTTCCTATCTACCCTTCCCTCCCCTTGCCTACCTATCAACCTCCTCCTTATCATCATCCTCCTCCTTCCCTTCTCTTCCCTTCCCTTCTCTTCCTCCTTTCCCTTTCCTTCCCTTCCCATCCTCCTTACTTATCTACCTACCTCTCCTACCTTCCCCTTTCCTTCCTACCCCTTTCCTTCCCCTTCCTCTCATACCCCTCCATTCCTTCCTTCCTTGTCATCATCATCATCATCATCACCCTTTCCCTATGACGTCACCACTGAGAAAAAAACAAGTAAAGAAGAAAAAAACAAGAAATAAGGAAAGGGGTCAAAATGAAAAGACAAAATCAGTGAGTTAAAAAAATAGAATAAGAAAAATCAATAGTGAAATAAAAGCCAGAAAACGAGTAAAATAATAAGGAAGAAGAAGAACAACAAATACAAGAAAACAAGAAGAACAAAAAAGAAAAAAGAAAAAAAACATGCAGGAAAGAAGGAAAAAAGGTAAAAAAAAAAATCGTGCTCCTATATTGTGGGCGGACTCGGCTCCTTGAATGTAAATCAGGCGGCGTATTGTCAACAGGTGCGCGCGGACAGGTAAAGAGGAGGGGGTGAAAGGTGAGGTGAGGTTACAGCGTGAAGGAGGTGGTGATGACGAGGACTGGTGGTGGTGTTAGTGGTGGTGATGTTATGTAGCGGTGTTAGTGGTGATGGGTGATGACTGGAATGGAGATGAGTGGAGTGGTGACTGACTACAAGGTGTGGCTATGTTATGAGGCTAATGAATGGTGAAGAGAGGGATGGGGAGAGTGTGAATGTGATTGTCGTGTGTGAGTGTGTGTGTGTGTACTACCCGTGAACATTTCGAATCACACACATACGCACACACACGCACAAAGTTATCTCGCTCCTAAACTAATTCCGTACAACTCGGCACATCAATGGAAAAAAAAATTAATGCAAAACACAGTCTAAACAAATACTCACCGCCGCTGGATGGATTTTTATGGCTCGATCGGCGCGGCCAAACTCGGCGAGGCGGCCCCTGAAAAATACAGCAAGAAAACATTGGCGTAATTAATGACTTTTTCCGAGTTATTATTAGTATTAGAATTATTATTAGGAGTAGTAGAGTAGTAGTAGTAGTAGTAGTAGTAGTAGTAGTAGTAGTAGTAGTAATAGTAGTAGTAATGGTTTTAGTAGTAACAGCAATATGATGGTGATAATGGTGATGGTGACCGTAGTGGTGATTAAGTTATGGTGATGGTAGTGAAGCTCGTGGAAGTGATATGTCGGCAGTGGTGGAGTCGGTAGTGGTGATTAATGGTACTGGTAGTGGTGGTGATGGTTGAGGTAGTGTTGACGATAGAGGTGGTGGTGGTGGTGGTGATGGTGGTGGTGATTATAGAGGCAGAACAAACACTACCACCACCTCCACCAGAACCAATATCGGAAAAAGTATTGGGCCAACATATTTTTTGAGAGATATTTATAGCCAGCCAGTAGCTGCCCTTTCTTTCCGCCCTTATAATTAGGTGTAGGTGCGCACGTGGGTAGGCTGGCCCGCTCCCAAAGATGGATTAGTTAGTAAGCTTTTTGTCCTATTCTTTTGTCCTTTTTTTCAATTAGTGAGTGTGAAATACATAGAATGGGGAGAGAGAGAGAGAGAGAGAGTGCTTCATTTTAATCCGTTCAAAGTGTGAAAAAATTCCTTTGTACGAGAAAAAATGAAAACTCTGATGGTAGTAGTAGTAGTAGTAGTAGTAGTAAAAGTAGTAGTAGTAGTAGTAGTAGTAGTAGTAGTAGTAGTAGTAGTAGTAGTAATAGTAGTAGTAGTAGTAGTAGTGGTAGTAGTAGTAGTAATTGAAGTAGTAGTAGTAGTAGTAGTAGTATATATTGAAAATACATACAAGGAACCTGCCAGACTGTTCATCAGCAGTCATAATGACCAACGACTTGGAGACCCGGTGGTCATACAATCCTCACGGGGACCCAGTGGCCATGGCAATGTTTGCCCTGGGAATGATGAAGCTGCAGGACATCATCCGCCATGAAAACACCAACGTCAAACAGGTGGCGTATGCGGATGACCTCACCGGGGTAGGAAAGTCTGCAGACCTCAGGAAATGGTGGGACCTCGTCAATGAACACGGCCCTAAAATAGGGTACCATCCCAACGCCACGAAGTCTGTGGTGATTGTAAAACCAGAGGCATACGATCGGGCCAAAACAGCATTCCAGGACAGTAACGTGAAACTGTCAGTGACTGGAGAAAGACACCTCGGGGCAGCCATTGGAACAGCTGAATACAGAACCGAATATGTGAAAACAGCTGTACAGCGCTGGGAGTCCGAACTGCAGAGGCTGAGCGAGATCGCCAAAACAGAACCGCAGGCAGCCTACGCAGCATTTACGTACGGTGTCAAGCATAAATGGAACTACCTCATGAGGACAGTTCCTGATGTTGCTCCGTTACTAAAACCTCTGGAAGATGCTATCAGAAAAACCTTCATACCGGCGATAGCAAATGGGAGATGTCCCAGTGACCAGGAGAGAAGATTGCTGGAGTTGCCGCCAAGGGGCGGGATTCATCAAACCATTTACCGGACCTCTGTCTGGTAAGTCTCGCGGTATCTCCGCCCACCCGGTAAATCGGCATTCATCAACCACTTACCGGAGTCGTGGTAAGGCCAAAAGTTACCGCGGCTCCGAGCACCCGTAACTGAGTTACCGCAGGCGTGGTAAGTGGGTAGACACTGCCGCGGCTCATGTTCGGAGGCGATTTTGAGCCTATGCATTTTTTACCTCGTAACGTGTCCTACACCATCAGAAGCAGAAAAGCATGCAGATTTAGGATCTGGGCTTATATAAGCGATGTGACGAAAACCAGCTGAGTACGAAGGAGTTGAAGAGAAATAAATGCAAGAAAATGTTTACTCCCTATTCATTTAACTTTGATTTTCGTATGTGTATTTACACATTATTGTTACAATTTTAAGCTAGTGTGACGCAGAATTTTCTCAGGAAGATGATGGTGGTTTCCGTTTTTCGTAAAAATTAATGTTGGGGACAGGAAACGGGGTGGGAGTGAGGTGTGTGAAGTCGTCGGTTTGGGATGAACTGGGCAGACCCGTGCATGGCCTCAGGCGGCTTCACTTGCAGGCCGCACTCTATAGTATGTAAGTCTGTGGAACTGTCCACCCACATGACTTTTCCCTACTTGTTAAAACACTGCAGAGGGAATAGTGTTCTGTCTGTGACAGTCACCTCCGTCTCAAGTCTCAATATTCTTGCTGTGGAGTTTAATGTCGTAAAATTTTGCTCTGACCTCCTCCACACTACTCACGAAGCCACTCGATCACGCCATTCACCTCAGCAGCCACAACTTCCCACGCCCACACCCATTGCTTGGCTGCACCAGTGAGGCATGATGACAATGGCCCCCTAGACAATTTTGGTTGCGAGGGGTGAGTATGGGCAAACATTAGAATAATACCCAATCTTGTGATAGCGAGGCACGCAGCTGGCATTGGCGACGGAAAACTATGAAGGTAACATACAAAAATGTTCAGAATATTGCTAGGCTACATAAGCGAGTATATTTTTATTTCAAGGATAAATATACAAGTAACGTGCATTCATTTGTAAAAAACGCATCTAATTGAGGGATCACCACGCTAATTATTTGTTTTAAGGCAGTATTTACGCCTGTACAATACACATGTCTTGATTTTGAAGTCTGTGTATTAGTAAACAAACGACACGTGAAAGCTGAAATACAGCATCAAAGGTCGCACGTGATTGGCTATCCAGCCCAACCAATCGTTGCTAGGGTGCGAGTTACCGGAGCGTTACCATACCGGTGATGAATGCCGTGTTTGAAAGATGCCGCAGCTCTGGTAGTGCTCCGGTAAATGTGAGAGATACCGGAGGCGTGGTTGGTAAGATTGATGAATCCGGGCTAAGATTGGGTGGGCTCGGCATCACCAACCCGCAAAATCTGGCTGAGTCTGAATTTGGGAACTCAATCCGAATCACAGCCTCCTTAACCGGATATATTACCAATCAAAATGAAAGGGGAGAAGACAACCCTCAAGATATTAGGTCACTAAGGAATGAAATCTACATAAACAGAGAAAGAAAACAGAGAGACACTCTGAGTGACCTAATGAGAGAACTCCCAGAAGACACAAGGAGGAGGACAGATATTGCACAGGAAGTGGGCGCTTCAAACTGGCTAACCACACTACCTATCACGGCAAAAGGCTTCAACTTAAGCAAAAAAAGAATTTACTGATACCCTTGCCCTCAGGTATGGCTGGCCAGTGGATGGGCTCCCAAACATGTGTAACTGTGGCTCACCCTTCAACCAAAATCATGCCATGACATGCAAGAGAGGAGGTTTCGTCTGCATGAGACATGATGAAGTAAGAGACGTAACAGCTCAGATGCTGAAAGAAGTCTGCCACGAAGTGACTGTGGAACCCATGCTGCTCCCTCTGCAAGGCGAACACCTCGCCAGACACACCGCTAATGTTTCGAGCGAAGCACGAGTGGATGTTAGCGCCGAGGGTTTTGGACTCGTGGACAAAGGGCATATTTTGACATAAGGATCTTTGATCCCATGGCCCATTGCCACAGAGACCTGACCCTTGATGCAGCCCACAGAAGAAACGAACAAGAGAAGAACAGAGCATATGAATAAAGAATACAGAATGTGGACCAGGGCTCCTTCACCCCGGTAGTATTCACGACGGCAGGAGGGATGGGACCAAGGGCGCAGAGCTTCTACGCAAGACTCGCCGAAACACTGGCGGATAAGAAACAACATCCAAGAAGCAGTGTGGTCGCCTGGATGAGATACAGGCTGTCCTTCTCCCTCCTGAGGTCAGCCTTGGTCTGCCTGAGAGGAACCAGGTCACCTGCACCCAAAACCACCCGCATTGCTGACCTGGACTTTGAGGCGACGGTGGTTGATAGTCGTATCAACCACAAGCTCTGTTAGCTTAAAAATAAAATGTTAAGTAAAGTTTGTAATATTAAATAAAGATGGTTGTCGGCCACAGTCATTGGCGGGGTGAGGCCAATGAATTGCTTTGTGAAAGGATATGAGAGAATATACCGCTCACAACGCAACTCTAATAGATGGAGGCCCGTAGAAGTAGTAGTAGTAGTAGTAGTAGTAGTAGTAGTAGTAGTAGTAGTAGTAGTAGTAGTAGTAGTAGTAGTAGTAGTAGTAGTAGTAGTAGTAGTAGTAGTAGTAGTAGTAGTAGTAGTAGTAGTAGTAGTAGTAGTAGTAGTAGTAGTAGTAATAGTAGTAGTAGTAGTAGTAGTAGTAGTAGTAGTAGTAGTAGTAGTAGTAGTAGTAGTAGTAGTAGTAGTAGTAGTAGTAGCAGCAGCAGCAGTAGTAGTAGTAGTAGTAATAGTAGTAGTAATAGTAGTAGTAGTAGTAGCAGCAGCAGAAGTAGTAGTAGTAGTAGTAGTAGTAGTAGTAGTAGTAGCAGCAGTAGTAGTAGTAGTAGTAGCAGCAGCAGAAGTAGTAGTAGTAGTAGTAGTAGTAGTAGTAGTAGTAATATAAGTAGTAACAGCAGCAGCAGCAGTAGTAGTAGTAGTAGTAGTAATAGTAGTAGTAGTAGTAGTAGTAACAGCAGCAGTAGTAGTAGTAGTAGTAGTAGTAGTAGTAGTAGTGGATCATCGCTCAGGAGGCAGAGGGCGAGATAGACCAAACAGAAATAAGAGATATTAAAAGAAAAATCTCAGAAGAAAGGCAACAGGCCCAAAAAGACGAGCTGGACCGTCTTACACACCACCTGTCCACAGAAATGGGTAGAAAAATACACACAGCACAGGAGGCAGGCGCCTCTAACTGGCTAACGTCATTACCAATCAGAGCAAAGGGCTTCAGCCTCAACAAACAAGAATTTGTCGACGCCATTGCTCTGAGATATGGCTGGCCGATTGAGGGACTGCCTGATCTCTGTGCATGTGGATCAGCAAATGATGTCACCCACACCATGACATGTAAAAAAGGAGGCTTCGTCTGTATTCGACACGATGAAGTGAGGGATCTGACAGCCAGCATGCTCGGGGAGGTATGCCAAGACGTCACTACCGAGCCGGCACTGCTTCCCCTGGACGGCGAACACCTTCGGTACAGGACAGCCAATACCTCACAGGAGGCACGGGTTGATGTAAGTGCCCGCGGATTCTGGGTGCGCGGACAGCGGGCGTTCATGGACATCCGCATATTCGACCCGATGGCTGCCTGTCACCGTGAGCTGCCCCTGCAAGCCGCCCACCACAGGAACGAGCAGGAGAAGACGAGGGCATACGGTGAAAGAATCCAACATGTGGATCAGGGCAGCTTCACCCCCCTTGTCTTCACCACATCCGGCGAGATGGGTCCCAGGGCCCAATGCTTCTACGCACGCCTCGCGGAACTAATCTCAGAAAAGAAGCAACAGCCAAGGAGTCACGTTGTCGCCTGGATGAGGTGTCGCCTCTCGTTCTCCCTGCTCAGGTCGGCCATACTATGTCTCAGGGGCACCAGACACTCTGGCCCAAAAGCCACCAACATCTCCAATATGGACTATGAAGCCACAGTGGTGGAGAGTGACATTAGGGTGGGTCGGGAGTGTCTTGAGTAGGGAAGGAAAGGGGGATCTAGACGTAATAGATGATAGGTGATTTAGTGTCAGGTAGTATTAGTGATATGGTTGGATGCCACAGTCATTAGCGAACAGAGTTGGGGCTAATGACCTCCAAGCTATGGAGCCCTCCATGATTATGTGTCGGAAAAAACATGGGTGGGAGAGTAGTAGTAGTAGTAGTAAAAGTAGTAGTAGTAGTAGTAGTAGTAGTAGTAGTAGTAGTAGTAGTAGTAGTAGTAGTAGTAGTAGTAGTAGTAGTAGTAGTAGTAGCAGAAGTAGTAGTAGTAGTAGTAGTAGTAGTAGTAATAGTAGTAGTAATAGTAGTAGTAGTAGTAGTAGTAGTAGTAGTAGTAGTAGTAGTAGTAGTAGTAGTAATAGTAGTAGTAGTAGTAGTAGTAGTAGCAGAAGTAGTAGTAGTAGTAGTAGTAGTAGTAGTAGTAGTAGAGATAGTAACAATAGTAATAGTAATAGATGAAGATAGTAATAATAATGCTTTTAATAATAGTTACAATAATAATAACGTAATAATCTTTGGGTTTTTTAACACACTCATTCCTAATCATTTCTCATCATTCCACACTACTCACGTCTTTCTTATTCTTCACGTTCCTCTCTTTTTCTCTTTTTCTTTTCTCTTCTCTCTTCTTATTCTTTATCTTTCGTCACCATCTTCTCTCTTTTTCTTCTTCTCTCTCTTCTTATTCCTCACCTGGTCATCCTCATATCCTCTATACAAAGACTTCCATCGTATATACTCCATTGCAAGATCTCTTTTTTCATCATGACACGCAACACCTACACGAGGAATGACTCAGACAACACACACACACACACACACACACACACACACACACACACACACACACACACAGACACAGACACACACACACACACAGACACACACACACACACACACACACACACACACACACACACACACACACACACACACACACACACACACACACACACACACACACACACACATACACACAGCACACTGCAACTTTTTTTCTCTTCCTTCCTTTCTTCCTTCATCCTCCTTCCATCGTTAACTCTTTCCTTCCATCCTCAACTATTTCTTACCTTCCTTTCTTCCTGCAACACTCAACACTCAAATATACACACGCACAACACACTGCAACCCTTTCTTACTTTCTTTTCCTACCTGCAACACTCAAGACTCATACAACACACAGTCCCTCCACAACACTTCCCGTCCTCACATACATTCCCTCCACAACACTTCCCCTTCCTTTCCTTCCTTCATTCCTGCAACACTCAAGACAGGAATCGCCTTGTATTGAAGTAGATTAAGGTCTCCGAGATGACAAATAGTAGACAGCTTTAAAAACAACAACAACCATCTCGAGTAAGGGGGTTCGAAGTCATCTATATACAGTTCAAAGAGGTTCCAAGGCTCTTATACACATGTCACTCGGAGCTTATGTCTTAAAGGTCAGGTAAATAGCGACGTTGTTTGGCCCCTTTCACACGGGGACACTTAGAGCGCTGCAGCAGCGCTACTCACGCGCGACTCAGTTTTAGTAGCGCTGCTGTGAAGCGCAGCTTATCTTTCTAGAAAGTGTTGTGGGGTGAGTGTCGAGTTAGCGGCGCTTCTCAGCATCGCTACTAAAATTGAGTAGGGCGTTAGCAGCGCTACAATCGCGCCACGCACGCGCTGCTAAAAAAGTGGCGCTGCTGCAGCTACGTGTGAAAACTCCCATTGAATGCCATGTATCGTGACGAGCAGCGCTACTTTTTGTGGTCGCCACCGGCAGCGAAGCCAACCACGCAAATCTGTTTGTAGCGCTACTTTTTGTGGTCGTGAGTGCGTGTGAAAGCATCCATTCATCTCCATTATTCATCAGCGGCAAATATGCTGAGCTGCGCTGCAAAGAGTCCGCGTGTGAAAGGGGCGTTAGGCTCGTATTCCCAGACGCTATCGGCCCCACAGCAACGATTTCCAAAGTCCGTAGAGGAGATTAGGTTCTCAGGAGTGCTTTTTCACTTTCATGGTGCAGAAGCCTTGTCAAACTATCAATAGGCTCTTAAAACTACTCATGGAAGAACCCACAACAACCTCTATGAATCCCCTGTCAGGTGTGGCAGGGTGGGCGAGCCCCGTAATGTTTCAGAATATGGCCCTTAGTTTTTTTTCTTTTTAGAGACGCCTCCTCACCCTCTTTTTCCTTCTTTTCTCCAATGATAAAAATATTTCGTCAGTTTCTTTATTTTTCCTCCCTTCAAAGGCCTCCCGTTTACCTATCCTAGCTTTTACTACTTATTTTAGTCGGTATAAGTTATCTATACCGTATTATCTATTTCTTATCGTGTTCTTCAAGTTTTCATTCCGTTTGAGCTTTTGTTATACTTTTATTTTCGTGAGTGTATGTATCACCTCTAAATTTACCCCCGTTTTTATCGATTCTTTCTATTATATATTTTATCTTCCTATTTTTTTTTCTTCAGTATGTCGTATAATCTATTTCTTATCGCATTCCTTAAGTTTTCATTCTGTCTGAGCTTGTATTATGCCTCCATTCTCGTTTTATCCATTTATATTATCCTTCTGTTCGTCCCATCACTCCCCTAAAAATACTTCTTAAATTCCTATCCTTTATTCTGTTCCATATAAAATCTTCATATTCTCTATTAAAAGACTTCCATCGTTTATATATTCCAGTCATCTTTTTATTTTCCTTTTGTTTATCGACACAAAATTCCCTTACAAATGCTTCCTATATCCTTATCCAATATTTTGTTCCATTAAAAATCTGCATATTCTCTGTACAAAGCCTTCCATCGTTTATATATTTCACATATCTTCTTATTTTTCTTCTATTTATCGTCCTATCATTTCCCCTACAAATACTTCTTAAATTCCTATTCTGTATTTTGTTCCATATAAAATCTCAATATTCTCTATACAAAGACTTCCATCGTTTATATATTCCACCTTTCTCTTTTTTTTTCTTTAGTTTCTCGTCTAAATATTCCCTTACAAATGCTTCTTAAATTCCTATCCTATATATTCATCATTTATATATTCCACCTTTTTTTTTTTACAAATGCTTCTTGAACGCTTATCCTATATTTGGTTCCATTAAAAATCGTCATGTCCTCTATTCAAAGACTTCCATCGTTTATATATTACACTTACATCTTTACAGAGTGGAGTCTAAGGCTCTTCGTCTCATCAGCTCTCCTCATCCTACTGATAGTCTTCTACCTCTTAAAATTCCGCCGCGATGTTGCCTCTCTTTCTATTTTCTATCGATATTTCCACGCTGACTGCTCTTCTGAACTTGCTAACTGCATGCCTCCCCCCCTCCCGCGGCCCCGCTGCACGCGACTGTCTACTCATGCTCATCCCTATACTGTCCAAACCCCTTATGCAAGAGAAACCAGCATCTTCACTCTTTCATCCCTCACGCTGGTCAACTCTGGTAAAATCTTCCTTCATCTGTATTTCCTCCTGCCTACGACTTGAACTCTTTCAAAAGGAGGGTATCGGGACACCTCTCCTCCCGAAATTGACCTTTCTTTCGACCACCTCTTTTGATTCTTTTTTTGGGAGCAGCGAGTAGCGGGCCTTTTTTTTATTGTTTTCTTTTTTGTGTGTGCCCTTGAGCTGTCTCCTTTGTTGTAAAAAAAAAAATTCCTTTTGTTTTTCGTCCAAATATTCCATTACACATATTTGCTATACGCTTATCCTATCTTTGGTTCCATTAAAAATCATCATTATCCTCTATACAAAGACTTGTATCGTTTATATATTCCAGTCATCTTTTTATTTTCCTTATGTTTGTTGTCCTAAAATTCCCCTACAAATGCTTCTTATATGCTTCTTAAATGCTTCTTCTATTTTGTTCCATTAAAAATCATCATTATCCTCTATACAAAGACTTCAAACGTTTATATATTCCTCTGTAACATCTCTTTATTTCCTCTCTGCCGCTTATAAAGGTCTGCCTACCTACTGTTATCACCTGCTGTACAAAGGTTCTTACTATACTGTATAATACGATATTTTACAGTACAAAGATCCGGGTTGGGTACTGCCTGTTCTGTCTACAAAGAGTTATCTATGGGTTAGGCTGTAAAGGTCTTTATAGTTTATCTCTTACTAGGAAGAGATACGCATTGTTTCTTTTGTTTCTCTTTACTTCCTTTGTCTTTAGAATCTATATTTTACTAGGAAGAGATAGCGATTATTTTGTTTATAGCTTACAGAGGCCTCGGGTTGTAGTTTTTTCTAGTTTTTCTTCCTCTCGTATAAACAGCACACTTCGTTTCACATAAGACATATCGCTTCTCTTGCTTTTCTTTACTTTCAGAGGACTCGGTATTAGTTTTTCTTCTCCTTGTATGTACAAACTTCACTTCTTTCGGCTTCACTGTTCCTCGTAGCTCCGTGAGGCCTTGGTTTTCTTGTTTTTAGTCCTACTGTAGAGAGCTCACTTCGTTATGCTGTTTGTCTAGCCTCGTCAGCCCTTGGTGTTTGGTTTTTAGTCCTGTTATAGAGAGCTCACTTCGTTATGCTGTTCCTCGTAGCTTCGTGAGGCCTTGGTTTTCTTGTTTTTAGTGCTGTTGTAGAGAGCTCATTTCGTTTTGGTGTTTGCCTAGCTTCGTGAGGCCTTGGTCTTAGGTTTTTCTCTTATAGAAACCTCACTTGCATGTCTTTCACTGTTCCTCGTATCTTATCTCTCCTGAGGCCTCGGGTCTAGGTTTCAGTCCTCTTGTAGAAACCTCGCCTTAATTTGTTTCATTGTTCTTCGTCCTTTATCTTTCCTCTTACAGAAACCTCCCTTCCACTTGTTTCACCGTTCCTCTTAGCTGTCTCACGTGCTTGTGGAGATTTCTTCGGTTAAGTTTTCCTGCAGCCTTAGGAGTGTCACCTCTATTCCTCGCCTTAATTTGTTTCATTGTTCTTCGTCCCTTATCTTTCTTCCCTTCCACTTGTTTCAGCGTTCCTCTTAGCTCTGTCTCACGTGCTTGCAGAGGTCTCGTCGGTTTAGTTTCCCAGCAGCCTCAGGAGTGTCACCTCTATTCCTCCTGCCGTACATAGAACTGCTTGGCGGCTATCTCATATCGAGCATCTCACACCTGTTGGCTTCACCTGACACTTAGCGCTGCAGGTATATTGACAGGTAAATTGCCTCCTTGTGTTCTGCGAGAGAGTTTCGTTCTGGGTAGACATCGCCCTCGTTTTCGATTTCTTTCTATCGCGTACAAATTGGCGCACACAATACTGATCCTATACCTTCCTTATCGCGTACAAATTGGCGCACACAATACTGATCCTATACCTTCCTTATCGCGTACAAACTGGCGCACACAATACTGATCCTATACCTTCCTTATCGCGTACAAATTGGCGCACAATACTGATCCTATAACTTCCTTATCGCGTACAAACTGGCGCACACAATACTGATCCTATACCTTCCTTATCGCGTACAAATTGGCGCACAATACTGATCCTATACCTTCCTTATCGCGTACAAATTGGCGCACAAAATACTGATCCTATACCTTCCTTATCGCGTACAAATTGGCGCACAAAATACTGATCCTATACCTTCCTTATCGCGTACAAATTGGCACACAAAATACTGATCCTATACCTTCCTTATCGCGTACAAATTGGCACACAAAATACTGATCCTATACCTTCCTTATCGCGTACAAATTGGCACAAACAATACTGATCCTATACCTTCCTTATCGCGTACAAATTGGCACACAAAATACTGATCCTATACCTTCCTTATCGCGTACAAATTGGCACACAATACTGATCCCATACCATCCTTATCGCGTAAAAATTGGCACACAATACTGATCCTATACCTTCCTTATCGCGTACAAATTGGCACACAATACTGATCCCATACCATCCTTATCGCGTACAAATTGGCACACAAAATACTGATCCTATACCTTCCTTATCGCGTACAAATTGGCACACAATACTGATCCCATACCATCCTTATCGCGTACAAATTGGCGCACAAAATACTGATCCTATACCTTCCTTATCGCGTACAAATTGGCGCACAAAATACTGATCCTATACCTTCCTTATCGCGTACAAATTGGCACACAATACTGATCCTATACCTTCCTTATCGCGTACAAATTGGCACACAAAATACTGATCCTATACCTTCCTTATCGCGTACAAATTGGCACACAAAATACTGATCCTATACCTTCCTTATCGCGTACAAATTGGCACATAAAATACTGATCCTATACCTTCCTTATCGCGTACAAATTGGCACACAAAATACTGATCCTATACCTTCCTTATCGCGTACATATTGGCACATACAATACTGATCCTATACCTTCCTTATCGCGTACAAGTTGGCACACAATACTGATCATATACCTTCCTTATTGTGTACAAATTGGCACAAAATACTGATCCTATACCTTCCTTATCGCGTACAAATTGGCACACAAAATACTGATCCTATACCTTCCTTATCGCGTACAAATTGGCACAAAATACTGATCCTATACCTTCCTTATCGCGTACAAATTGGCACACAAAATACTGATCCTATACCTTCCTTATCGCGTACAAATTGGCACAAAATACTGACCCTATACCTTCCTTATCGCGTACAAATTGGCACAAAATACTGATCCTATACCTTCCTTATCGCGTACAAATTGGCACAAAATACTGATCCTATACCTTCCTTATCGCGTACAAATTGGCACATAAATACTGATCCTATACCCTCCTTATCGCGTACAAATTGGCACAAAATACTGATCCTATACCTTCCTTATCGCGTACAAATTGGCACATAAAATACTGATCTATACCTTCCTTATCGCGTACATATTGGCACATAAAATACTGATCCTCGTTTAACATTTTCTTACCGCGTACAAATTGGCACACGTATTACTGATCCTATACCTTCTTATCGCGTGCAAATTGGCACACATACTGATCCTATACCTTCCTTATCGCGTGCAAATTGGCACGTAATACTGATCCTATACCTTCTTATCGCGTGCAAATTGGCACACGTTATCCTCACCCTTGTTAAACATACATTATATTCATATACCGCGTACATATTGGTACAAGTTATGCTGACCATCTTTCTACAACATTCTTAGCGTACAAATTGGCACACATAATACTGACCATCATATTAATACCTTCCTTACCGCGTACAAATTGGCACAAGTAATGCTCACCCTAGTTTTACACACATTCCTTACTGCGTACAAATTGGCACAGGGGCATAATCCTCCTCGTTCACTCTATACTTTTTGGTCTAAATCTTTCTTACTTGTCTAACTCCTTACACTTTTCTTAGTTTTGTTTTACTCTCTACTCCTTATTTTTCCTTATTTCTTATTCTTTACTCCTCCTTTCTCATTCTTTCATACTTTCTCACTCCTTACTCTTTTCCCCACTCTATACTTTTCAGTCTAGTTCCTTCTCACTTGTCTAACTCCTTACACTTTTCCTATTTTTGTTTTACTCTTTACCCTTTCTTATTTTTCCTTATTTCCTATTCATTACTCTTCCTTTCTCATTCTTTCATAATTTCTCACTCTTTGCTCTTTTCCCCACTCCATCACATCCCTAGCAGCGACCAGGCCTAACAGGACCAGCTAGCTACGTAGGCACACACCCACACACCCACACCCTAGTTCCCTCACGTCACTCTTCATTAACACCGCTAACGGCCACGCACTGTCTTATTCCCTCGCGGCCTTGACCCGGCAACACCTCGGAGAGACGGACCATCGCCAGGGAGAGAGGGCGGGGCAGAGACTAACATGGGCAAGGCTCTCGGCAAGGCTTATGCTTACTAGATTCTTGGATGAGCTTACGGAGTCTCATTTAGTGTCATGGGGATCGTTGGAGGCGTAGGATTGGGGTTTTTCTTTCTTTCTTTTTTTCTCTTTCTTCCCGCTAACACATCGACAAGGCTCTCGGAATGGTTTATATTTACTGTTTTACTTTTACAGGACTCTTGCGTGAGCTTACGGTGTCCCTTTTACTGTATGAGAGGCGTGGGAGGCTTAGGGTTGGGTTTTATCTTTCTTTCTATATTTCTTTCTGCTCTTTCTTCCCTCTAACACATGGGCAAGGCTCTGTACAAGGCCTATGTTTAGAGTCTTGGATGAGCTTATGGAGTCCCTTTTACTGTATGAGAGGCGTGGGAGGCTTAGGGTTGGGTTTTATCTTTCATCCCGAGCTGCTTCGTCTTCATCACTTTGAGCCTCGAGACCCCAAAACGATTAATGGCACCAAGACATCTGACTAACATAAACATAAACGCATTAATACTATGAATCACTGGTGTCCCGGCGCACGCACACACACACGCACGCACGGTGATGCTGCTGCCTTGTTGCTGCGTCCGTGTGGCACCCCGCGGCGGACAGGGAGAGAGAGGGAGAGGGGAAGGAAAGGGGAGAGAGAAATAAGTCCAGGTGAGGGTCGGCGCGGCGGGCTCCCAAAGTACAGTCCCGTGTCGAGGCGAGCGGGATCCTTAATGCCAGTTAGCGGCGAGGGAGGAGCCGAGGCAGGAAACTGACTCCCTTCCTCTCCTTAAGGGCGTGGGAGGGGCGGGGCGGTGAGGGGCGGGCCGGGGGGTCAGTGCCAGGCGGGAGACGTGGTGGGGTCAGCCGGGGAGGGTGAGCGGGGGACTGGCAGCGTGTCTGGGGTGATACCGGTGGCCGTGTCCCTCTGCAGCAGGAGGTAGAGGCGGTTGTTGAGGCCGCGGTGGGTGTCCGTCACCACGCCCACGGTCCCCTCGGAATCCGTAAGCGTCCCCTCGTCCTCCTCGCTGCTGCCGCCCACCGCCATCACCACGTCCTCGTCCGCTCCCTCACGCCAGTACGAGGACGCCTCCCACATGGGCCTGGTTTTGCTACGCCCTCGGGCAAGGAGAAACCCACACACCAGCAAGGCCACGCAAACTGAAGAGGCCACAACGCCCGCGCCCACCACCGCCCAGTCGTTGACGTGGCCGCGGCTGAGACGACCGAGAGGCAGCGGCTGGCCGAGACCCAGGCCGTGGTTGCCAGCGCCGCGGAACACCCAGAGGTCCTTGGTGTGCTCCAGGATGTTGGAGGGCCGCGCGGAGGGTCTTGATGCGTGGCGCTTCTTCTCTGTGACTTTATTACGATTTATTCTGCGTGGCTTGTGTGCCTTGAGCGTCGCCTTCTCCCGGACCGTCTCACCGTGCAGTGCCACCCCCAGGCGAGGCTTTGCGCTCCTCCGTGGGGCCGCTGGGGGGTGCACGGTGGCATGGTGGTCAAAGGGCGGCATGCGGTTGTGTATGATCCAGTATGGCAGCGTGGTGGGCGTGGGGGCGTTCGTGGGAGTCGTTGTAGGCGTGGGTTGGCGTGGATAAGGCGTGGGTGCCCTTTGGGAGGATGTCGCAGCCGTCGGGGTGGTGCTGTGTCCCTCTGGTGTTGTCTGTGGGTGGATGTCTGTCGTGGCCGCTGTCTCCACGTCCACGTAACTCACTGAAGCGTTGACTGGCGGGGGTTCGTGACGTGGGGCGCTGGTCAGGGCTGCATCATCCTCATCATCCATTATAGAATTACTCTCTTCCGTCATCCTCATCGTAGCGTTACTCTCCTCACTGCTGTTGTGTGTGTCCGTGATGATGTCCAGAGTCGCAGAGATGCTAGTGGTAGTGGTGGTGGTAGTGGTGGTTGTCGTAGTGGGGATCGTGGTGGTAAGGAGGTGGGAGGCGATGGTAGTTGTGGTCGGGAAGTCGCTGTCCTCAAGAAGCATGACTGGTTTGTAGCCGAGAGTGGTGGGAATGGCGCACCTGAGGAGAGAGAGAGAGAGAGAGAGAGAGAGAGAGAGAGAGAGAGAGAGAGAGAGAGAGAGAGAGAGAGAGAGAGAGAGAGAGAGAGAGAGAGAGAGAGAGAGAGAGAGAGAGAGAGAGAGAGAGAGAGAGAGAGAGAGAGAGAGAGAGAGAGAGAGAGAGAGAGAGAGAGAGAGAGAGAGAGAGAGAGATTTAGAAAAGTTAGTGAAATAGGGAACTGATTGTCCGTAGAGTAACATATGTGGCAAAATAAAACCAGATCACCCAATGGAAATGAAAGATATGTAAAGAAAGGTTAATTTAGTGAAAAGAAAGACAGGTAGAAAGCTATATTAGTGAGAACTGGAACCGACTATTCGTAGAGTAAATAAAATCGGCAAAATACAACCTGCGCAGAAGATATATAAGATAGATAAAGGAAAAAGGTTAGATTAGTGGAAAATGGAACCGATTATTAGAAGAAAATAATATAAAAGAAAGATACAGAAAATAAGGTAAGATTAGTGAGAAGTCTAACCGAATATCCAAAGTAACATAAATGGCAAAATACAACCTGTGCATTTAGATGTAAAAAAAAAAAAAGTAGAGGTAGAAGAGATAGAAAAGAGATAGAAAAAGTTAAGTTTCTGAAAAGTAGAACCCGTAGAGTAAGCAGAATCGTCAAAATACAACCTGCGCATCAAAAGGAAAAGAAATGATGAAAAGGTTAGATTAGTGAAACGTGGAACCAAGAATCCGTAGAGTAACACAATAAGCAATATGCATCCTGCTCAGAAGATACAGAGGGAAGCTATGTAAGAAAGGTTAAAGTAGTGAAAAAACAGAACCGATTTAACTTAGAGTGACACAAATGGCAAAATAAAACCTGATCATCTAAAGGAAAAGAAATATGTATATAAAAAAGTTAAGTTAGTGAAAAGAAAGATAGGTAGAAAGATACAATAGTGAAAAGTGAAACCGATTATCCGTAAAGTAACAGAATCGCCAAAATACAAACTGCGCAGAAGATATAAAATATCCATATAGAAATAAAAGGAAAAAGTAGTGAACAGTGAAATCAATTATACAAAGAATAACACAATTGGTAAACTAAAAGTAAACTAAAACGTGGGAACCAAAGGGAAAAGAATGACATAGAGAAGAAAGGTCAGATTAGTGAAAGATAGAACCGATTATTACGTAGTAGAAAGAGAAAGGGACGAATTCGTTACGCACAGAGATAGTAACGAAATAGCAACAAAACGACAACAAAAAACTGCGCATCTGAAGAAAAAAAGTAATAGTGGGATAGAAGAAAACAAGGTAAATATGAGTAAAAAAATCGAAGAGGCTTTTAGTAGAGCGAAAAAAATGGAAATAATTAGGAATAAAACAACTGCGCATCTGAAAAAAAGTGATAGTGGGACTGAAGAAAAAAAGGTAAATATGAGTAAAAAATCGAAGAGGCTTTTAGTGAAATGAAAATATAGAATTGATAACCTTTTGATCGAGTAACAAAATAGGAACAGAACAACAACCAAAATTACGCATCTGAAGAGAAAAAGAGATAGAAGGAAACAAAAAAAAAGATACAGTAGTAAAAAATTGAAGAGGCTTGTAGTAGAATGAAAAAAAATTGTAAATAATTATCCTAAGTTCGAGTAACAAAATAGGAACAAAATAAAAACTGCGCATCTGAAGGAAAAAATTGATACTGGGCTAGAAGAAAAAAAAGATAAATATGAATAAAAGATCGAAGAGGCTTTTAGTAGGATGAAAAAAAGGAAATAATTAGGAATAAAACAACACCTACGCATCTGATGAAAAAAGTGAGAGAGGGATAGAAGAAAAAAAGGTATATATGAGTAAAAAAACGAAGAGGCTTTTTAGTTGAATGAAAAAAAAATGGATGTAATTAGCCGTGAATCGAATAACAAAATAAACGAAACAACAAAAAATACGAGACTGGAAGGGAAAAGAGATAGAGGGATATAAAAAAAAGATAAATTAGTAAAACCTAGAAGAGGCTTTTAGTAGAATGAAGAAATGGAAATAATTATCCGTTGATCAAGAATAAAAACAACACAAAAACTACGCATTTGAAGGGAAACACAGATAGAGAAATAGAAAAAAGGAAATTAGAGTGAAAAGTAGAAAAGCTTAACAGTATAATGAAAAAAATGGAACTCGCAAAAAACACCAAAAACTGAAATGAAAAAAACGATGGAGTAATAGAATAAAAAAAAAAAAGATAAATTAGAGTGAAATGTATAACAGTTTATCAGCAGAAAGAGGAAGCAAAAAAATGAAAAAAGATAGAGAAAGGAAAAATGGTGAAAATAATAAAAGACAAAACCGATTATACTTAGAGAGAAGGAATACTGGCGAGAGTGGATAAAGTGCAGTTACGGATTATAACAGAACACTTACGGACATATGAAAAATGGAAAGGGAGAGAGAGAGAGAGAGAGAGAGAGAGAGAGAGAGAGAGAGAGAGAGAGAGAGAGAGAGAGAGAGAGAGAGAGAGAGAGAGAGAGAGAGAGAGAGAGAGAGAGAGAGAGAGAGAGAGAGAGAGAGAGAGAGAGAGAGAGAGAGAGTGGACGAAATAGAGAGAAATGAAAACACTGAATAAACAAGACTTACACAAAGTAAGAGAATTGAAGTCTAGAGAACAATGAACAATTGGAAGATGAAGGGAAAGGAAGGGAAAGAGAGAAAGAAAAACAAGACTAAAATCTGTCAAGAGAATACAGGAAGATAAGGAAAGGGAGGAAGGAGGAAGAGAAGAGGAAGGGAGGAAGGAGGAAGAGAAGAGGAAGGGAGATGAAAGAGAGATGGAGAAAGGGAAGGGAGGAAAGGAAGGAAGGAGGGAGAGAAGAGGAAGGAAAGAAGGAAGGAGAGAGGGAGGAAAGGCCGAGGAGGGACGGTAGGGCAGGTGTAGGAAGGGAGTATGGGATTAGAAGATGGGAAGATGGTGTGAAAGAAAATGGGAGGATGATGTGAAAGAAGATGGGAAGATAATGGGAAAGAAAATGCGGAGATGGTATGAAAGAAAATGGGAGGATGATGTGAAAGAAAATGGGAAGATGATGTGAAAGAAAATGGGAAGATGATGTGAAAGAAGATGGGAAGATGGTGTGAAAGAAAATGGGAAGATGATGGAAAAGAAAATGGGAAGATGTGAAAGAAAATGGGAAGATGATGTGAAAGAAAATGGGAAGATGTGAAAGAAAATGGGAAGATGATGTAAAAGAAGATGGGAAGATGGTGTGAAAGAAGATGGGAAGATGATGGAAAGAAAATGGGAAGATGTGAAAGATAATGGGAAGATGATGAAAGAAAATGGGAGGATGATGTAAAAGAAAATGGGAAGATGGTGTGAAAGAAGATGGGAAGATGGTGTGAAAGAAAATGGGAAGATGTGAAAGAAAATGGGATGATGATGTGAAAGAAAATGGGAAGATGTGAAAGAAAATGGGAAGATGTGAAAGAAAATGGGAAGATGATGTGAAAGAAAATGGGAAGATGTGAAAGAAAATGGGAAGATGTGAAAGAAAATGGGAATATGATGGAAAAGAAGATGGGAAGATGGTGTGAAAGAAAATGGGAAGATGATGGAAAAAAAGATGATAAGATGTGAAAGAAAATGGGAATATGATGGAAAAAAAGATGATAAGATGTGAAAGAAAATGGGAAGATGTGAAAGAAAATGGGGAGATGGTGTGAAAGAAAATGTTTTGTTTTTTGTAGTTTTTTCATTTTCTTTATTTTAGATCACTTTCATTTTTACTTTTCACTTTATCTCTCTCTCTCTCTTCTTTGGTCGAGTTTTAATACTCTTAGGGACAGGAAAATATGTTGATGGTAAATAAGGAGTAGGAGGAGGAGGAGGATAAGGAGGAGGAGGAGGAAGAGGAAGAGGAAGAGGAGGAGGAGGAGGAGGAGGAGGAGGAAGAGGAAGAGGAAGAGGAGGAGGAGGAGGAGGAGGGTTTTAATGTATGTGACTTTTCCTTTTCCTTTTTCTCCTTTTTTTGTTGTTTTGTTTCAAGAGTTGCAATTTTTGATTCGTATTTTTTTTCCATATTTTTCTTGTGTATTTCTGAGTCCTTGTTCTTCTCTTCCTCGTTTTCTACCTTCTCCTCCTCTTCCTCTTCTGCCTGTTTTTTCTCCTTTTGCAACATCTCTCATTTCTCTTCTTATTCCTCGTCCACTTATACTTTCTTCTCTTTTTCATTCTCCTTCTCCTCTTCGTCCTTCTCCTCCTCATTATCTTCCAACTCCTCCGTCCACACCTCTAGTTCCTCTTTTTTTTCGTATTCCACTTCTTTCTTCTCCATCGCCTCTTCTTCCTTCTTCTGCTCCTTCATTTATTCCTCATCTTTGTTCTCGTAACACTATTTTAATCCCTCTTCGTCTTCCATCACCTCCTCCTCCTCCTCCTCCTCCTCCTCATCTCCCTTCTCATTACGCGGCTAGACTTGGAAGACTTCTTAGTGAGCAGGTGTCACTTTTCAGAGCATAAAAAACAGCGAGCCCCGACCGAGAACGTCACGTAAACAATCAAAGGACCACCAGCCAATCCCACCATGGCCATATAAGCGCGTGTTATGTAAACGCCCGCAGCATTCGAAATAAATTCACAGACCTGGAGGAACTTGCTGCAACGGAAAACTTCCACATTATCGCCGTCGCGGAGTCATGGTTAAATACAAATAACAAAGATTTTATTGCGGAATTTAGCTTACCCGGCTATTCAATTTTTTTTGCGACAGAGAAAACAGAGTTGGTGGTGGCGTCGTCGTATATATTCGTGCTGGTTTAAATCCACGTGTTATCAAAGTCGAAAGAATAAATAATATAGACACCGTTTTCGTAGAAATTAAAAACCGTTCAAGTAAATTAGTTATTGGCATTGTTTATAGACCTCCAAACCAAGCAATGCAAATAGACAGAAAACTGTTCGA